>NC_133537.1:91971392-92272755 GCF_048544455.1 Silene latifolia | reverse complement strand
CAAACATTACAATTTTCGCTATAAAATTCATTTTGAGCCTATTCATAACAATTTCATTTTATAATCTATCCTAACATGTGCAACTACCAATATAAACATAATTTTTACCATTAACATAATTTTTACTACTAATATGGTTCAATTCAAAAGTGTACTCATATGTGACTTATACTAACTATAACATTAATGAACCTGAAATGACAAATAATGCATGAAAATCCGCGAAACAACCAACGGACCAACCCGGGCCAACCCCAAGGCAGCCGTGGGCCTTCCGTGGCCTGTCGGGCCTGCTGGCCGCCACCCCCACACCTCCATTTCTCCATTTTTGTTCAGTTTAACACCGTCTGAAACATCAATTAAACATTCCTATACTAATATGTTAACTTAAACTAACAAAAGACAAGCATTAGAAATGCATGCAACCCATTTTATCATATGAAATTTAACTACTCAAACAAAAATCACAAAAACATACAAAAAGCAAAGAATGTGACGATTATTCGTCGAGTAACTCGAAATATGTTACCTTAAGCTAGAAAAAGGCAATTAGCACCTTGAATACAAAACCCTAACATGCAACTAGCCACTATCTTCGACTATATACGAGTCCCTAAACTCGTCTTCCAAATCTTCACCTAAATAAACAATAAAAACACAATAATAAGCATAAAAACCGAAATTATACCGAAAATCGTCTTAAAACGACATCAAGAAAACTGAAATTAAAATATACCAGGATGTAGATCTTGAAGAGAGGATTCCGAAAATATAAATTATGTGAAAATCCGACAAGAAACGAAGAAATTATGATGAATTTAGCTTGGATTTTGTATGTTTTTGATTTGGGAATTATTTAGAACATAAAGGAAGGTAAAGTTAGACAAGAAAATCAGAAAAAAGGAAGGGGGAAGGGGTGCCGCGGGAAAAGGAAAGGAAAGGAGGAAGGGAGCGGGTTTTTAGTCGGGATTTTACGAGTCGGGTTTGGCTCGTTTCGATAATAATTAAAACCGTTTGTCAAACGCAAATTACGACAAGACCAAAGTTCTTAAACACGAGATTACAAGAAAATTGAATACTCATACGACCCATTTCCAAAATCGTTTGCCCAATTTTCAAAAGGGTTGTCATTTTTTTCCCGATATGCCCTTATTTCGAATTAAAAGATTTTTACACGGTTTAAACTATTTTTAAACGTTTCGAAACTATCAAAATAAATAATTTACCTCAAAATATAATAAAATTATATTTCTTTGAATTATTTTTACTTCAAATACATTAATATTAAATTCAACTTGATTAATAAATTACTTTCGCAAAATAATAACGGTCCGAAATTACGGGGTGTTACACTGATTAGGAACGAATTCACAAAGCTAAAAACAAAATCAACCTTTATTTTCAAAGAAGATTTCGGTGTTGCAAACAAACTCGTCGAAGGCGGCCCCTCAAGACAATATCTACAATCGATTATGACACGAAGACTTTGTCAAAGATACATGTAGGTTGAGGATGCAATAATCCCTTTCTCTTTTTCCTCCTTTATTTCGTTTTCTTCAATTATGATCATATATTGTTTATATCGTTAACTAACTCTTTTCCATGTGGAGTTTGATATTATTGTGATATAATTTATGTATGAAGGAGGATGGGATATCATATGTCGTTGTTAATGCCAATGGATGGCTTATATTACATATGGATTTGTTTTCTGTTAGGAATTAGAATGATTTCTGACAATCTTGTTGCACATATCGCATGTTTATTTCAATTAAGCATAGGACTTGTTTAATTATGTTCTTTTGTTAGATCTATCTTAGAATTCATTGAGATCTGATATTTTTGGCATGTTAACATATAAAAGATGAAATCTTTTTTATTAATTCACATGTTTTGCTTTAACTAATTGGATATGATTAATTAGAATTGCATGAAATCGCATGAATAGCATTGTTTGTGTTGATTTGTTTTTCTCATATGTTTGAATCCTTCATAGGTCACGTTTTCTTCTAAGACTAAGAATTAGTCTTATTTTCACATGATTACTCACATGTCTAATTTAGTTATGAAATAATTAAAGTGAAGATTGCATGTTTGTTTTAACCAGATTAATTATGAAATAACTTAATCTAATTTGATTGTTTATCACATGTCACATGAATGAAACCCGACTTGACTTAGAATAGGTCTTGTACGATCCCAAATTGACCGAAAAGGTCTCGGCCAACCTCGTTATGCATGCCCTCCTTGGTTTGCTCTTTTGCATTCGTTTGTTGTTTGATTTGCAATTGTTATTGTAATTGTTATGCAACTAATGTTCGCTAATCTATCTTATGCTAAAGATAAGTAAACCTTCTTCTCTATCTCCTTTTTGTTTGTTTACTGGAATAGTTAATGAACTTCACATGCTAAATAACTCGACGAAGTTTAATTGCATTAAATCGGCAGAGAATTGATGTCACATACTAGGGTTTTAAAACAACGATTGTACATATGAGCTCGTAGCCAACATAGCCATTGTTTTCTATTAGTAGAGACCGTTATTCCAACGGGCGGGGTTGGGTGTTAATTAAAGAATTTAATCAAACTTCCTAACACGTAAATTCAAACGAACCTAAATCTCTACTTGGTTTCTAAATTCCATTTAAAAATTTAGTGGTGACTCTAAATCACATATTTTCGCGTGGATGTAAATTTCCCTTGTCCACAATTTGGCGACTTCGCTGGGGACTTAAAGCTTGAAAATAGAAAATAATGGCTATTAGTTTTACCTAGTTTATATTTTATTTTTGTTTATCATGCATAAACCCTAATTGAGACTTTAGGAGGACCATCAAGCCCGTGTATCGATTGCATTGTTACTTGATGACGTCCACTATTCCGGTTTAAAGACCAAGGTGGTTTCGTGGAGGTTAGCAAGTGGATTCCCGACCATTTTGTACAATACTTATGGCGGGTCTACTCTTCCCTAATGAAGCGGAATCATTGACATAGACCCACTTTAGAAGACCGACCGAGACTTAGAAGAGTTTAGGCCATGCATAGCATCCATAATATGTGAATGACTACGTGATTGCTTGATCCCGAGTCATGTTTTTCAAACCTATTTTCGAAAATCAGTGTCTAGAATAGGCTTCTGTTTTCGAAAATTCAAATTAATTTCAATCAGGCAAAAATTTTGGTCTGCCTTGTTTGCCCAAATTTCAAAAAATTACATACCCTATTTCAATCCCGAGTCTTTAAACTCATCAGCTTTTGAAATAAAAAAGATCCATTTTCCAAGGCGAAATAATGCCCAAATAGAGTTAAGATTTCATCCATATTTTAACTCTATTTACCAATCCCGAACTTTCGAAAGAATCACTTCCTAAGCGAAGTAATAGAGTTAAGATTCTTACCCATATTTTAACTCTATTTTCGATCCGGAGTTTTGAAAATAGCATTTTCAATATTTCGATTTTCAAAAACGATCTAAAAAGGACATTTTTAGGCCGTTATAATGCCCAATTTGATACAACTTTTTTTTTTCAAATTAATCCGACCCATGTAAATTCCCGATTCTTAATCAAGCATGAGATTGAGTCGAGTCTAAGGTAGTATCTTAACTATACAAGGTCATCTCCCCCATATCCTAAAGAATCTAGGATATGACACATTTGGATCACACAAGTTCAAATCTTGGGTCCAAATCACATGAGTCCAAGTCAAACCACAAGGAACGCTTCAACTAGCCCCCATAGACGTCCCTCCATCGAACCCATGGGCCGTACACGGTCCAATCACGGGTTTGGTGATACCTAGCCCAGTCTAAAATCGAGTCGCTATGCCGTCGAATCTCGTTAAAATCCCAAGTTTGGGTCAAACCGATGTCTAAAGTCAACCATAAGTCTAACCCATGTCAAAATGAACCTAGGGGTCGAACCTATAGTCTTGTTCAAGTCCGAGTCTTCTCATATGGGTCATGTTTTTGGGTCAAGTCCAAGGTGTGCAGGTTTTATCCAAAATATTGATTGGTGCGGGTTTTCTTGTAGAAAGGCCGCCGAATACCTGACTTAAAGTAATGGAAGACGCAATCAACAAGCTTAGTGCAACAATGGAACTTATGATGACTCGGATGGAGAATATCGAGTCCAAGCTCACCGACTCATCCGTCCCATCTCAATCCAATTTGGAGAAATTGTTTCAGTTTATCGAACATAGATTGAAATTAGCCCAAGGGAAAAGTATCCATTTCGAAAATGCAAGGACCTATACTCTAGTTCTAGACAAGCTATCCGCAAACTTTGCACTTACTGATATTCCAATGTTTGAGGGCACTGAGGATCCGGTCCATCATGTTAAGTCATACAAGGATTACCTAGCTTTGAAGGGAGTACC
Source organism: Silene latifolia (assembly GCF_048544455.1). Lineage (NCBI taxonomy): Eukaryota > Viridiplantae > Streptophyta > Magnoliopsida > Caryophyllales > Caryophyllaceae > Silene > Silene latifolia. Next base: position 92,268,378 of record NC_133537.1, on the reverse strand, counting down.
TGCTGAAATGCTCTCTAAAATATTTGCTCAATCCTTGGGTACTCACCTAAAAGCATGGTTCTACAACTTAGACCTAAAGAATTTTCCCACTTTTAAAGACGTCACAGTTGAATTCTGCAGACACTATGCTGATAATATGGAAATCCAAACCCCTATGGGAACATTAGAGGTGATGACCCAAAAAGAAAAGGAAGGTTTCACCGAGTTCTATTCAAGGTGGCGTGGTGAAAGCGTGAAGCTAGCTAAGAAGCCCGGTGAGGTTGAAATGGTGGATATGTTCATAAATAATTTACCACCCGTCTACCGAAATGCTCTCAAGTACCATAACTTCAATTATTTTAAAGAATTGGCCCGAAGTGGAAGGAAAGTCAAAGACGATCTTAGAGCCACTGAAGTCGAAAAACCTAAGGGATACCCGGGATCATCTTCTAAGAGTAAGGCTCTCACAACTACTAACTTTGTGGAAGCCATTAATGCACTCGAAAATGGGTCCAAAAGGCCACAACGCCAAAGCCCAAGAGTATTTACTGATATTGGGTGTACCTATGCTTATGCTCTTCAAAGACTAATGGCCCAAGGAAAGCTAAAGCCCATTGGTCCAATCCCCGATATACCGGTTGAACAACGAAAGAAATTGTAAAAACCCGATGCATATTGTGCCTACCATCAAGGAAAGGGTCATGACATTGAGAATTGCTTTAAGCTAAAGCATGAAATCCAAGATATGATTGAGAACGGAACGCTCCCAATCCCGACTACAAAGCCCAACAACGTCACTAACCCATTTGGTGACCATGTCAATTTCATCACTGTCGAAGACAATGTTGATCATTTCCGTCCCACTCGCTCGTGTTATCTAATGGGGTGTACATCGGGAATATATTTGTGGATTTATCTAAGTACCTACCAAGCCCAAAGAATGAAATTCATATTGGAAATTTTGCTATAGATTGAACTCCTTATCTCTCCGAAAATACTAACGAAGTTAACGGTATTTGAGCCGATGATGAGGATGATATATACCTTACTAAGGGTGCTACTGTTCCTCACACACAAGCAGATATCCAACGACTAAGGAAATAAGCCCATGAGTCTAATCATTTGACTCGATTTGGGCGCCCATTTCGCGTCGAGAAGGCAAGCCATGCCTCTAGTTCTAAGGACATCCCTGAAAAAGTATCTTCCAAAGAGCCTGCAACAGTCGAGGTTCTTGGTGAAGGGACGACCTTCGAGGCTTCCCTAATCAAGCAACTCCAAAATACTAAGACCGATGTATCCATTTGGTAACTCATGTTGAGTTCATTTGAACACCGACAAGCTTTACTTCAAGCTCTTATGAATATGACTGTGTCAGCAAATGTCACTCCCGACAACATGGTTACTTCCATCGTCCAACCAAGGCTCACCAATGCCGTGACATTTTCAGATGGGGATCTTCCCCCGTTTGGGCCTCAACACAACTTTGCCCTTTATATTGCTATTATATGTCGGAACAAACACGTTCCGATGACTTTAGTGGATGACGGGTCCGCTGTAAATGTCCTTCCTTTAAAGACCGCTCACATTTTTGGCCTTGAAAAGAATGATTTCATATCAACCAATCAAACGGTTTGGGGTTTCGATGGTACAGTACGTCGAGTGTCCGGACTAGTCAACATAATGATTCGGGTTGGATTCACGGAACGAGAAATAACATGTCAAGTGATAGATGTCACATCATCCTTCAATTTTCTATTAGGTAGGCCTTGGATCTATGCGGCTGGGGCCGTATCTTTAACATTACATCGAAAAATCAAAATCCCTTTCAAGGGTGAGGTCATTACCATCAATGATACACCAATTGTAGTGGCCGGAGGGGATATCTCTTCCGCAGTGAGGGACGATCCCCCCCCCCCCCCCAACGATCCGTGTGGGTTCGAAGTAGCCAAAACCATCAAGCTCAATCCCGAGTTGGAGAATATGGACTTATACACAAATAGTCGCGTTTGCGAGGTCGTTTTCAAAACCGGAAAATACTTTGGTTTATCATTATACCCTCGAAGAGAAGATACATTCGAAGTCAAACTACCCATGGACAAAGGGATGACATTTGGGCTTGGATATAAACCCACCGGGAAAGATTATCTCAAGAAGAGTAAGAAACCGATCGAAGACCGGGAAATCGAAATGGAATCGTATCTTCTTACTTTAAATGGATACTTTACGAGGGCCGGCGAAGCCGATCCTTGTTTGGATTTTCCCGAACCCATTTATGATTGGAAGCGTAGGAGACTACTTCCCGGGATTAAAATATTCCAAGATTGTTACTACATCCCTGAGGACATCCTAACCGTAATGCCTGTTAAGACAAAACCGGCCCCAATCACTCATAATAGGGCTTTGGGCCTTCTCTTCGGAGAAGAGAAGAAAATTGAGATACCGAACGAAGGTTTGGTAAACATGATCCTTAGAAGTGAAAGGTTCGATCTATCTACCCTCATTTCCGAGGTAGATCCTTAGAGGACTAGCTGGGGATGGCGGAAAACCATTAAATGGACCGACAACAAAGGGCTTTTATTCAAATTAACTACTGGAGAGGGCAAGATTTTCAACCCAGATGATGAAACTGATTCCGAGTCTGAGTCCGAGTCCGAGTCTGAGTCCGAGTCGAGTCCTAAGTCTGAGTCTATGGTGTCAAGTGTTGAAAACACCCCCTCCCCAGTCTTTCCTTCTCATGCTGGTATTCCGGGGCCTGTCCCGAATACCCCTATTCCACAACTGAATTCTGATCAGTTGGCCCAAATGTTATCGCATTTCGCGAATTTTCAAATTAATAATAAAAAGAACCAGTTTGCTTATGACTTGTTTTATTTACATTGCAATTCAATTTTTGAAAATGATTTTTTTAGTAATGACATTGAGAATGAGGCCGAAGGCGAATTAATTGAAGATGATGATGAGGTAAAACCGCCTCCACAATTGGTTAAAGGGTTGGAAGAATACGACCAAAGAAGCTCGGTAATCGAAGATACCGAAACCATTAATATGGGAACCTTAGTTGAACCGAAGGAACTTAAGATAGGAACTACCTTAGATCCCGAAGAAAGGCAAGGGTTTATGATGTGGCCAATATTTGAGCATATTTAGTCCTTGAATTAGCCTCGTTCCTATGCTTTTTAGTGCATAATTGGGTCATTTACTATCTTTAGTCTTTCGTTTTGCATATTCTTTGAGGTATGGTTTCCTTGGTAGGAGAGGACAGCAAACCTTGCATTTTCATGGCAAAATGGAGCTAAATTGATCGAATCTAATGACCAAGCATCAAAGTGAAGACAAGACTAGAAGGCCTATGTAAATAATGGATTAGATGGGCAATGATGAGAAGATCCTTGCATCCCCAACAAAATCCTTAAGGATTGTTGGAAGAAGAAAAGAAGAAATGAAGAAGAAGCTTGCTGAGCTACTATCCGCTCGTCGCAGCCTCGGGATGCTCGTCCTAGCCCTCCAGAATCCGAGCGTCCCACCGCCCAGTCCGCTCGTCCTGGACCTTCACAATCCGCTCGTCCCGACCATCTGGCGTCGTTGCTGGGGACAGTGTTAAGTTGATTTAATTTTCTTTGATTGTTCTTAGTTGTGTCTTTCTTTGCCTTGGGGAAGTAAAACTCCTCATGGTTTGTTCTAATTATTTTCAAGTTGTTTGATATTTTGCATTTCTAGAAGATTACAAGGTAACTTGTTACCCATTGATCACGAAATTGAAAGAACTTTGACAAACAATAGAAGACTTGCTAGAAATACTTTGAGAGGTATTGGTGAAATTGTGGATATTCAACCAAATAAGATTGAGTTCATCAACCCTTTTGCAAGAGAAGGAGAGGAGAACCCAACAAAACCCACCACAAAATTAACCCACAATGCCTAAATTTTCATCACATTCCGTACCAACTGAGGAGAACCTACCCAATGGTACTCCCACACCACAACATTTGACCGGTAATTTCATTGCAAAATCCGCATTTATCCAATTAGTCGAAAGAAGCCAATTTGGGGGAATGCCTAGTGAAGACCCTCATTCTCATATGGAGACTATTTGTGACTATTGTGATGCGATTTCTCAAACCGGAGTAACTCAAGGCCAAATTCGATGGGTCTTATTTCCTTTTTCTTTGATTGGTACCGTGAAACAATGGCTAAAGAGCCTTGATAAGGCTACTCTTAGTATTGACTCTTGGAAGAAATTGGCTCTTGCTTTCTACAAAAAGTTCTACCCTCCGGAAAAGACTAACATGCTAAGAGCCCAAATCACGGGGTTTAAACAAAGGGGCGAAGAATCTTTGTATGAAGCTTGGGAGCGATTCAAAGGAACTTGTCGCTCATGTCCTCATCATGGACTTAGCGAGTGGTTCCTGGTACAACAATTTTGGAATGGTCTTTATGAAGACTCCCGAAAAATTCTAAACATGGGATCAAATGGTATGTTCACCAAAGTTGACGATAATCAAACATGGAACAAGATTGAGGAAATGGCGGTCCATAACTCACAATATAGTAGACCTCGGAATGCTACTAGAGGAGGAAAGCATGAAGTGGACTCCATTACTCAATTGGGTGCTCAACTTAGTGCTCATATTGATACCATCAATTTGAAGTTTGAGAAGGCTATGATGAAACTTGAAGAAGCCTCCAAATTACCAAAGCAACATGTTAATGCCATGGTGGCATCTTCATCCATTCCAAGTGGAATATGTGGGAATTGTGGAACTTTGGGACATGACCAAAGTTAATGTAGGGGAACAAGTGAACAAGTGAATGCTTTTCAAGCATACAAGAGTGGTACCCCTTATTCCAACTATTACAATGAAAACACCAAATTCCATCCAAATCTCTCATACAAAAGCCAAAATGTTCAAAACCCTCAACCAACATACACCCCACCTCCAATGAGAAACCAAAATCAACGACCCTTTTACAACCAAAACCAAGGTGACCAAAATCAAACTCCATACACTCAATCAAATGACCAAGGTTTTGATGTTCAAAAAGCGGTCCTCCAAATGCAAAAGAACCAACAAGAGTTTTTTCACTCAAATGCAAAAGGATAGCCAAGCAAAAGACATCACCATTAACAACATACTAGCTCACACAAAGATGTTGGAGACCCAAATGTCTCAAATAGCATCTTCAAGTTCACAAAGACAAAAGGGGCAATTACCACCTCAAGGTAATCCCCCAAGACAAGAATCGGTGAGTGCCATCCATTTGAGGAGTGGTACAAGGTATGAGGGGCCGAAAGGCCCGTTGATGAAGATGTTGTGAATGCTAGTGACAAGGAAAGAGTTGTTGAAAACTCTAAAGAAGAAGAACCCACCATTCAAGAGGTTTCAAAGAAAAATGAATAAAAGGCCAAAGAAAAGGAGCCTATTGTGATTAGACTTCCATTCCCGAGTCGTCAAGCTAAGCCTATGTTTGATGACCAATTTGGGAAATTCATGGAGATTGTGAAGAATTTAGAAGTCTCAGCTCCATTTACGGAATTAATCAATCATGTTCCGGCCTATGCAAAGTATATGAAACATATCCTTACAAAGAAGAAATCAATCCGGAAGCTTCAGACTATTGCTTTCACTAAAGTGAGTAGTGGCATTCTATATGGAAGTTCACCTCCAAAGCTCAAGGATCCGGGAAGTTTCTCCATTCCATGCACTATTGGTGACACTACAATCAACAAAGCTTTATGTGACCTTGGGGCAAGTGTTAGTGTCATGCCATATTCGGTAAGCAAGATGCTAGGAATGGGAGAGCTCAAATGCACCAATATCACGCTTCAAATGGCGGATAGATCCAAAAAGACACCTTTAGGGTTGTGGGAAGATGTTCCCGTAAGAATTGGCAAATTCTTCATCCCGGTGGATTTCGTTATTGTTGACATGGAAGAAGACTCCAACATTCCTATTATTTTAGGAATACCTTTCTTCCACACCGCGGGAGCGGTGATCGATGTAAAACATGGAGAGCTCACCCTTGAAGTGGGATATGAAACCATCACTTTCAATCTTGACAAGACTATGAGAGCTCCACGATTACATGAGCCATGTTTTATGGTTGATCACTATAGCCGGAAAGATGATAGGAAGAAGTTGGCATTTCAATGGAAGAAGAAAGTGGATGATGCTCCATCAAAAGAGCAACGAAATTGCAACAATGAGAGCTTGAAAAGCTCACCCATGACAAGTGAAGAAGAAGGCCTCATTGGCCAAGAAAAGAAAGAAGGAGAGTTGTCTTCATCAACTCAAGACATTTTTAGTGATCAAGTAGACGCAGTATGCGGTCTTTGCGATGATGAGTTTGAAGGGATATTCAATCCCTATATCGATAATGCTATGGCCCAAGACCATCATTGAGAACAAAAAGTGCAAAGGTCTATTGAAGATCTTTATCATGACAATGAACAAGCTTTCGACTACTTCTTCAAGGTGTTGAGTAACATCAACAACACCTTGAACATGCCCCCTTGACATCTCATTATTGGATGAGAGTTTGGTGGAGTCCTCCCTAGACCACAATTTGTAAATATTCTAACTCTCTAACCTGCATTTTAATTATCGTATTGCATTTTTGTCATTTTTGGATTTGCATTTCTATGCCTTGATCAAGATTTTCATCATTTTGAGAGAAGTGAGGGAGGGACTTATGAGTTTGTTAATGTGTAGTGTTTTGCCTTAGTGTGGGAATAACAATTTCCTAGGCTATCTATGCCTTTGTAGTGCCCCCAGAATGAAGAACACAAGAATTGAAGAATGAAATGACACGGGTTATGAAGCACCCACGGATAGACCTGAAAACGTGTGGAAGAGGCAGAATCTGAGCGTCCCGAGGCAAATCCGCTTGTCTTGAAATGAACACGAGCGTCCAGTGCATAAGACGCTTGTCTTGTGAAGCTGCAGAATTAATTTTTGGGTCTGACTGAGAATCCAAGCGTCCCAGCAAGGAATCCGCTCGTCTCAGCCAGGACGGTCGTCCCAGAGGGAAGACGCTCGTCTTTGCACTGTCAATTTTTGCCATTTCTCCCTGGAAAGGAATCCGAGCATCTCCAGCATAGGACGCTCGTCCTAGCTCAAGAATCCGCTCGTCTTACCTTTGAGACGCTCGTCCCCATGCGCTTTTCCTGAACCCAGAAATTGTAGAATCCGAGCGTCCCTACCCTGAAGCCGCTCGTCTCCCTCTACTTTTCAAAAATTCAACGGGTCTTTTAAACCCTCCTTCCCAACTCATTTTCATTATTTCAAACACAAACACTACCCAAAGCCCCAAAACCCTCATCCTCTCCATCAACAAAAATTAAATTTCTCAACCAAAATCAACCAAATCAAATCCAAACTTCCTCAAAACAAAAATTAATCACTCCTTTAGCAACAACAAGTGATTAAAACACCAAAATCTTCAAGTTTTGAGTCAATTTTTGGGATACAAGGCAACATTCATCTATCCTAAACCGATTTGGGCATTACTAGAAATTGAAGATTTCAAGCTTTCATTGGTGTTACTAAGTAAAGGAGTATGGGCAAGAACTAAAGGAGGAAGCAAGGCACCCCAAAAGAAGAACCTTTCTAAAAGACAACAAGCTCTTCAAGACAAACAAGCATCAAAGGCATTGGTAGTTCATAATACAAGGTTGGAGATTCAAGAACAAAATCCTCCTATGGAAGCTACTACTTCTACTACTCCGGTCATTGAACAATTAGCCGATTATCTGAAGGTAATTTTCACTTCCGACTCCCATAGGAAGAAATTTATTCTCTTTGCTAAGAAAACCATCATGCCTACCAAGTTCATTTGTCAAGATGCATTGTCAAAATTGGGTGTTCTTGAGCAAACAAAGACCTTTTTCGAGTCTATGGGATTGAGTAAATTGTTTAAAATGCAAGAATTGACCTACTCCTCCCTCACCTTAGAGTTTTTGAGCTCTTTGAAAGTCACCAAGGGGGAGACCCTAACCAATATTGAGTTTCGTCTCGAGAATGTTGATAGAAAATTGTCTTATGGCGAAATTGGTAAGATATTTGGCCTTAGTGATAGCCCTAAATACACAAACAAGCCTACCAAGTATGACCCCACTCCTCTATGGAAGGCCATTTCCGGAAAAGAATTTACATCTTATCATGATTTTCGTGCTCTCTTAGTCCATCATCCGGGCATAAGAGTATGGCATAAGGTTGTTGGGAATACCTTGATAGCTAGGAAAGGTACAAATCATCTTACCGAACTTGATTTTGTTCTTCTTGAGTCGGCTTAGAACATTGGGAGAGAATTCACAAAGCCATACAATGCTTTACGACTTTTAATTGATAGATGGCTTAATGTTGATTGTGTCAAAGAAGGCACGGCCTTTATTGTCAATGGAGGATTAGTGACTTATTTGGCTAAGCACTTTAACCGTGATTTCAACAAGAATGACACTTATACACCGGTAAAGGGAGGCCCTACCATTGATCTAGCCACCATGATTCTAAAGTTCAAATGGGTCAAGAATGATACTCTTGATAACAAATTTGGGTGGTTGACAAATGAAGCTAAATCCTTCACATTGCCTAGCAAGATTTGCCGCTTGAATGTTCATAGACCGAATTACCTTCTCCCACTCTCCGAAGAAGCCGAATACATCATTCAACACCAAGGGGAAGAAGTTGCTGAGCCCTCCTCCTCCATTGTCACCCCACCTTATCCATTTGTCTACCACGAGTTCAACCCCGAAAATGCCAAGGCGGGAAACGATTACTTGACTCTATTGATGAAGGAAATGCATAAACAAGCTTATAATGATAGAGTTGATGCTTACAAAGCACAATATCCGCCCTCCTACATCTTGCTAGGCAAGGACTTCTCGATCCATCTTGTCCTTTGCCTAGTTGGGCGGATAAGGAGGTATTCTTACCTAGCACTTCTATAGGTGGTAGACCTGGTGAAGAGGAGATGGTTGTTGATAAGAGTGATGAGCAAGAAGGTGAAGATAAAGAAGTTCAAGAAGAAGTGGAAAGTGAGGATGAACAAGAAAGTGCAAGTCAGAGTGGAAATAACTCCACATCCATGGAGGTTGATAATGCCCCAAGTGAGGAAGATGATGATGATGGTGATGACACAATGGGCGAGGATTAGAAAACACTTGGAGGATCCTACATGCTTACACCTTCTTTATGGTTTGTCTACTTCTCTTGTTTTTATTTTATCTTGATCATTTTGTGGTGTCCTAGCAACATTAGAGGACTAACACCTTGGTTCCATTATTAAGGTGTTCATTTTTATTGCTCCCAACTTTCAAAATACAAAATGACAAATTGTAGTTTCATGCATTGCATTTTTATGCATGAACTCCCCCAATTTTTGACATTAGAAATAGTGTCTATATTTGTTTGGGGAAGTTTATGCATATGCATTGGGAGCTAATCTAAGTTATGCTCTCCACCAAAACCAAAAACCATGCATCATATAGCATAGCTTAGTTTGCATTCACTCTTGTTTATATATCATATAATTTGCATTTAGCTTAGAAATCATGCATTTTCATATAAATTGCATAATTTCTTATCATATTGGTCATTGAGGACAATGCCCCTACTAGTGTGGGGATATGAAATTATAACTTAACTTTTTAAAACAAAAACCAAAAAAAATTAAAAAATTTCGAAAATACAAAAAAATTCGAAAATTTGAAAAATACAAAAACAAGTTCATTTCCTTTGTAGTGTAGTCTTGTATATATAGTTTTGTATATAATGTGTTTGTCCATCCTTTTTCACATTGATCGACTACGCCACATCCCAGACATGAGGATATTGAAGACCGCATGGTATGATCTTTCCAATCTCCCTTTTCCTATTTATGTTAATGACTATGTGGCTCTATTTTCATTGATGCGGTAAAAACAATGTGAAATAAGGATTGCATTTAGATTATTCGGCATACTAGTTGGTAGAAGCATATGCATTAGAGATGTATATATGTTAGTTGCATCATGGCTTATAGTTGCATGTTAGGAAAAATTTTGTGAAACCGTCTATTTGGGAAGCTTGATAAGTGTATATAAGACCCTTGTAGATACTTTTTCTTCTTAAGACTTTGCTTGTTAGAATACTTGTAAAACACCCTAGGATGTGTCATGCTAGTATCCTTTGACCCATGGATTAAGGCCTAGTCAAGAGTACCTTGTGGTGTGATAACTCCTTGGCTACCATTTATTCCAAGGTGACCCATGAAACCATGCGACCATCATCCATATTCTACCACATTTTTGTCATCAAAGGGAAGGGCACAAAAATTGTTCAAAAATTTGAGTTTAAGAAATGAAAAGAAAAGAAAAAGTTTGCAATTGCATCAAAGAAAAGAGGAGTAACAAAAATGAAAACTACTATGCTTGAAATAAAAGCACCCTCACTACAAATGGGGTAGCTTTGAAAATGTTCAAAAAGAAATGCAAAAAGTTGAAAAATTGTCAAGTGTTGAAAATGCCAAACATCAAAAGAAATGGCAAAGAAAGTGTTCTCAAAATGTTAATGCCACAAGAAATTGGGTGGAAAAATAACAACAAAAGCAAACTCCCAAATGAAACTCAAATTCTATTGATCCCTTTTCCATCGTATCCACTTTTGTACATGGTAGAGAGGGGACGACCCTTCTTCTTGTCTAGGCAAGAAGGGGAATTCCGCGATCCTCCAGTGTTTCTAACACCATAGCGAGTCTATTCTTGACAAAAGCATTTAACAATTGAGGACAAAGGTACCCTAACTTGACACAACTTGGAGGTGATTTATTGGTATCCTTCTAGGCTTAATAATTTGAAGAAACTACATCTATAATGGAATGTGTACCCTTGAATTGCTTACCTTTTAGATAATTTTCGCCACTTAGATGAGGAAAGTGGCTATTATTTTGAAGATGCATCCATTGCTTGGTTTATGTGCTTTAATGATTGGATGTGTCGCCATTTTGGCAAGACCCACCTTGCCTTGCAAGAAGGCATCCTACCTCATAATTGTCTTGTTGTGAGGTGAAGGGGCGGAGTGAGACCCGCTAATTGTCTCATATCGGTTATATTAGTAGGTTAGTTTAAATAAGGGTCCTAGTTTTGTCACCTCTTTACTCGAGATGAGCAAAGGTTCGGTTTGGGGATATTTTATGTGACCAATATTTGAGCATATTTAGTCCCGAATTAGCCTCGTTGCTATGCTTTTTAGTGCATAATTGGGTCATTTACTATCTTTAGTCTTTCTGTTTGTATATTCTTTGAGGTATTGTTTCCTTGGTAGGAGAGGAGTGCAAACCATGCATTTTCATGGCAAAATGGAGCAAAATTGATCGAATCTAATGACCATGCATCAAAATGAAGACAAGGCTAGAAGGCCTATGTAAATAATGTAGTAGATGGGCAATGATGAGAAGATCCATGCATCCCCAACAAAATCCTTGAGGATTGTTGGAAGAAGAAAAGAAGAAATGAAGAAGAAGCTTGCTGAGCTACTATCCGCTCGTCGCAGCCTCGGGATGCTCGTCCTAGCCCTCCAGAATCCGAGCGTCCCACCGCCCAGTCCGCTCGTCCTGGACCTCCACAATCCGCTCGTCCCGACCATCTGGCTTGCTTGTTGTGATCTCAACTTATGCACATGTTATGTTTGATGAAATGCGAGCCTATGAATCCTTGAATTTTTTACCCATCACTTACCTTTTCAATAAGACTTGTAAGACATAAACCAAGTCGAGTCTCATTAGACCATGTATATAGTTGAGTAGAGAGGATTAAGTCGACTTGTAGGTGTTGTACAATCTAATCGATTCGGCTCCGAGACCCAAACCATCTTACAATTGTAAGATATAAACCAACTCGATCCTATCACAACAATAATTGCTTGCTTATAATTTCAGAATATGTTTGTATGATCGATTTCCATGAATCCCCTATGAACCCATGACACCCGAGTGCTTTTAATCAATTGTTTACATCTCATTTTGATCATCTTGCTTGTTTATTTATATTGTTATTTAGTTTAGTGATCTTCTTATCTCAACCGAAATTGTGACACCCTTAGACACCACTACTTGCAATCGAAAATCCTACATCAATACCCGTCCCTTGGGATCCGACCTTTACTTACCTCTAAATGGTAGAATGTCAAGATGGACCCTTATGCTATCCGAATTTGATCTCAAATACGTACCCTTAAAATCTATAAAAGGAAGGGTAGTGGCTGATTTCCTTGCCGAAAATCCAATTGAAGAAACCGAGGTAATCAACACTTGGTCATTTCCCGATGAGAACATAATCCATATCGAAGATGCTGTGTGGGACCTATATTTCGATGGAGCATCCAACTACATAGGACATGGAGTCGGAATTCTCCTCATTTCCCCAACAGGTGAACATGTGCCAGTCTCAATGAAATTGGACTTCAATGTCACCAACAATTCCGCGGCATACGAAGCATGTTTGCTCGGTTTGCGTTGCGCTCTAGACCAGGGCGTGAAACGACTTCTAGTGCACGGGGACTCGTCTTTGGTAATCAATCAAGTAGCCGGGTCCTAGAAAATCAAAAGTGAAAGTTTGGCTCCTTATCAAATAAGGATCGAGGAATTGGAAAGATTCTTTGATGATGTCAAATATGTTCATCTTCCGAGAGATGAAAATCAATTTGCCGATGCATTATCAAAATTGGCAACCTTAACCAATATTCCCGAGCATATGGATAGTATGCCCATTTGTATGGAAAGGAGATCCGCACCATCATATGTGAATGCAATCGACAATCCCGAGGAATGTGAAACCGATCTTTGGTATACCGCCATCTTGAAATACAAAGAGACGGGAGAATACCCTTCAGACCTCGACACACGAGGAAAGCGGGCCCTTCGAATGTTGGCGGCCTAATTTATCAAGACCGATGACGGGCAGTTATACAAAAAGACCGCCCAAGGACTTCTTTTTCAATGTATCGATAAATCAACTTCCGAGAAGGTTATGGAAGAAGTCCATGACGGAGAATTTGGGCCACACATGAACGCACACAGGTTAGGCCGGAAAATCATGAGATTGGGTTACTATTGGACCACGATGGAAGCGGACTGTCGGAAATATGTTAGGCACTTTCATAATTGCCAAATTATCGCGAATGTCCAACAAGTACCTCCTTCGATGTTGTACACTATGACATCTCCTTGGCCATTTCAACCTGGGGAATCGACATAATTGGAAAGGTAAACCCTTCCGGAACGGGAGGGCATTGCTACATTCTAGTTGTCATTCACTACTTCATGAAGTGGGTAGAAGCTAAATCTTATAAGGTTCTCAATGTAAAACAAGTGGCAAAATTCATTCAGAATGACATTATTTGCCGATATGGGGTCCCACACAAGTTCATAAGTGACCGTGGTACCCATTTTCAAGCTGAAACCGAACTTATACTTCAGAAGTATAAGATCAAACATCACAAATCATCACCTTATCGTCGACAGACAAATGGTACGGTAGAAGCTGCCAACAAGACTGTTGCAACTATTCTAAGGAAAATGACCGATAATTATCGGGAATGGCCTGAGAAGATACCCTTTGCATTATGGGGGTATATGACTTCAATAAGGACAGCAACGGGGGCAACCCCATATTATTTGGTGTACGGGATGGAAGCGGTTCAACCAGTCGAGTTAGAAATACCGTCTCTAAGAATCCTACTTGAAAGCGAGGTCCCAGAAGCGAATTGGGTCCAAGCCCGATATGATTCTCTAGTAAGCTCGATGAGCGCCATTTAAATGCCTTATATCATGTACAACTCTACCAGAAGAGGATAGAGAGGGCCTTTAACAAAAAGGTCAAACCCCGAGAAATCAAAGAAGGAGATTTGGTCTTGAAATCCATGGGTGCATTGTTGCCGGTAGACCCGAGAGGTAAATTCAAACCAAATTGGGTCGGCCCATATTTGGTCAAGAAGATTTTATCAGGTGGAGCCGTTCGATTGACAGATCTGGATGGGAACGACTTTGCAAACCCAACAAACTTAGATCAATTGAAGAAGTACTACCCTTGAAAAGGGACCTCATTCTCAAATGTTATGAAATAATATTTGAAATTGCAATGCATTTAGAATAAATCATAAGTTGTCGGTATTTGCCGACACTGGATTAAATACCATTGTAACCGGAACTACGGACTCAGTTTTATTCTGCGCAAGCAGATACGTAGGCAACTCTTGAAAAGAGTACAACCGAAACATCAATTTTGTAATACAAAAATGAAATTTTTTTAATGCAGAAATTGGGGATTCTTAATAAATAATAGTTTTATTTATTTATTTTTAATTCCGGGCGAAGCCCATTACAACTTTTATTTCCGAGCGAAGCTCATCACATAAACGAGAAGGAAAACACACAACATAATATAATTAATAATAGTAAAATAGACAAGAGTAAGTATCAAGCCTAGCTACAACCTGGGTCGCGCGGCCCATCACCACGAGACGATGTCTCACTTATCTTCCGTTTGGCCCGTTTCGCCGAAGGACCCACATCTTCTTCCCGCGGGCTTAGTCGGTCTCTCACACTCAGTCGAGGGCTAAGCCTGTCAGCTAGTGTCGGCCCAATTGTGGTCGATGAACCCAATCTTTGCCAAACACTTGAAGTCTTAGGGTCAGTCTTAGAACCCTCACCGGTCTCAGTTTCGGTCTCATCCAGATTCGGAAAAATGTCCTTGAAATAGGCCCGGTTCTCTAGTTTCTTTTAGCGATACTCCCAAGCTCGAACATCATCTTTCTGCAATTTCTTGCGAATCTCGAAGCATTTCTCAGTAGTCCATGCCGAATAAGGATTAGAAACCCATGTTGTCTCTGCGGGTTTCACCATAAGCCAAATGGTCCGTGAATGCCAAGCCCGCAACCAACTTTGACACTTAGAACGGCTAACATCAAAGATTTGGCCTCTAGCAGCTTCAATCTTAGGGACAATCTGTCGACGACCGAATTGGCGAAGTACTCAGTCTGGATAAATATAGGTCGAATGATATAAGCCTAGTAAGGTAGTATACCTAGTCTTATCCATATTAGAGAGCCCCGTAAGAGAGTCCAAAGATAGGCATGGCAAAGTCCAACGAATATGGGACCCAGCTCCGATAGTTATCACATCATGGCAATAGCTTGCGGTCATACCAAATCCACATCTTGGTGTCCGAGATGGAAAGCTACTCACTCGATACTTTTTTGAAGTTGGTTTATCAATCAATCCAAGCCTCTCGAAGAGTCGGGCCTGCCAAAAACCCGACATCAAAAAAATGGAAAGCCCGCTAAAAATAAAGGAGGCGGTGGCAAAAAAAAAAAGAGGAGAAAAAAAGCGAAAGAAAACGGGAAAAAAAGAAGAAAAGAAAAAAAAAAACGCCGAAAAATAAAAGAAAAAAGAAAAAGAGAAAAATCAAACCTAAAGAATTCGGGTTGATCCAGTATATGGCAAGGCAGGATTGCATTTCCGAGCATCCAATCCTCTTATGGTTTTAGCAAGAATAACCCAAGCTGGGTTTAAACCATTTCCCATTTGCTCAACAATCCAAATTAGATGGGCTTGCCCCTGGCCCGATAAGTCATTCATGCTACCTTCAAAACAATAAAGGTGAAGCAAGATAGGCCCAAATGCCCGTCGTCGGTAAACAGTAGCAATTTCGGGATCATTAGTCTCCTTAAACTTGGAAGCTAAGGCAAGTAGGTTAACTCGCCCTCCATCAATGATATTGTCAACCTCATAACGAGATAAGTTGAGGTAGTCACGGAATTTTGTTTTCCATCTTGATAAGAAATCCAGGATAGCAGGCTCTTGAGAAGGGTTCCACCCACCTAAAATGGTAAATTCCTCAGGAAGAGGGAAAATTTCCCCTTCGGGAAAGGTAAAGACATGATGGGTAGGATCCCATCTTTTCAAGCATTCATCTAAGAAGGCAATTTGAGGAGAAATTTGTCTAAAGACAAGGATTTGTTGAATCCCCATCTCCAAAAGTATTTGGGTATCATGTTTTCTAAAATCATTAGCCCAACCCTTCATAATTCCAATTAGTGAACTCATGTTTGAGGATTTTTTTTGTGAAAAAGATTGAGAAAAAAAGTTGCAAAAGATATGCAATTATGAAAGCCGTGATCCCCTTCATATAGAAAACAAGGGGATCTGTTTATGAAAACTCCAAGAGTTACCATTCATGGAGGCCGTATAGGCCTCGGACACGGGCCAAGCCGGGTCAGGCGGGTCGCCGTCCCTCTTCCTCCTCGAGTCGCATGTTTTCGCGAGTTTTTCAATTTATGTTCGGGCGTCGAATCGTCCAATCTACATTTATCAACCCCAGCAAGTCAATATTTAATTATAACCTTGCACATTTTATGAGTCATAAGCACGGGCTAAGCCCATTTCAATATCTTGAGTCGTGTCGGAGTCAAAATCTCATGTTCGACGATAGATCGGGTCAATGACCCAACATTTTCAAAATTACAGGCCTAAGGCCTAAAATCATTTTTTATAAAGATCGGTGATCCAAAAATATTTTTATCCCCAGCAAGTTACCAACTTTCAAATCTCGGGTCGACCGCCCGTAAAATTCAATTTTATTACAACTCCCCACCAGAGTTTCATTTTACAACTCCCCAGCAAAGTTTCATTTCAAACATTTCAAATCTTTCAAATCTTTCAATTTCAAGGATCTAAGATCCAACTACATGCTTTATGTGATTGTTATTGCTGCATGTGCCTTTCCTAATATAGCAGGAAACATTTCAACTGGGGGTTCTAAAGCCGTAGGCTTTAGAGACCTACTTCAAGAAAGTCGGAAGTCTCCGTCAACAGCAGAAGCAACGATTATCTTTTTGGAAATAAATCCGTTCACCCAGGCATACTAGCAAGAAATGTGTGCCCTTCAATGCCGAACTACGATCGCGGGTTTGATTCCGTCACAAACGGATACGTAGGCGCCTGAGAATAAGGCTCAACCCACCATTTATTCAAATATCAAGGTCGAGGACAACCAATCAGAAGCGGGAGAAACAAATCCCCACGGAGTTTCAGGTATGATCCTTCTTATGGCTGACGAGCTTATATACGTGGTCTAATGGACCTTAAATGTGTTGGGAAATGTGTCCTCAACAATAGTGCGATCACATGATTTAATATCATAATTAAATCTGATACTAAGAATACGTGAGGGATGATTCTTAATACAGTCGACTGACCGTCATTAATCGGTAATGATTGGCTAACTAGAGTTTGTCATTACTGTCGTGTGACGGTGGTGGTCAATTGATCCCTTTAGGTCACACCTATAGGATGAGGCCCAAATAGATAATTAATTAATTGTATGAGATACAGATTAATTAATTCCTTAATTATGAGAGTGCAAATTTTGTGTCTAATTGTAATGTGATTAAATAAGATTTAATTTAGTAATTAAGTGTTAAATTACTAAATTAGTTGAGGTTTTAATATAAGTTTTGAGGTAGAGGTAATTAGTTATTTAAAGTTACAAGAAGTTGTAATTTTAACTAACTAGTAATTATGGGACCCATTATATGTTGATATAATGGTAGTATTCTACTCAAAAAGTGGAGTGTATATTATATTAATAATTGTAATATTTAAGTGTTAAATGATTACATTAATAATTAAATATGTAAGATAGTTAAACATATGACTTATAAGCATTTGTGGGACAAATGACAAAAGGCAAAAATGGACCAAAAATGATCCAATATTTCGGCCAAAACAAGAGAGCACAAGATGCTCTTTTGTCTTTGTTTGTTTTGATAAAGCATGATAGTGACTTGTCATATGAAGCTTTTATCATGCTATATCTTACACTAGTGTTCCCTATACACTACTTATTCTAAACAGTAGCTAAAGACAAAAGGAAAAAGATTCCTACACTTGATGATACCACCGGTTTTGGCACATATAATGAGCATTTTTGTTGCTCATTTCTCTTGTTGTAGTCTTTGCTTGTTTTTTCTTATGCTTCTCTCTAACCTTCCTCACATGCAAGTTCATAAAACTCTCTAAATATACTAATACTCATAATCTATTACTAGAGGTAGTAATACAAGAACATTAGTATTATTAAGGTAATATTTCTACTACATATCTAGTTAATATTAGTAGAAATTTTTGGGATTAATCTTGGGTGCAATTTATTGGAGTGGCTTCTATACTTGGAGTCTTAGGAGGAACATCCACAATATTTAGCTCAAGAACAAGTGAAGGAAGGTGACCTTACTTGTGCCCACATATTTTGAAACACCTAACAATGTAAGGAACATTGTTCTTCTTATAAATCTTTCATTTTGTTATGCATGCACTAGATCTAAAGAAAAAATAATTAACAAGTTAATTAGTTCACTATTAGAGGAGTCTAATAATAGGTATATGAACCTAACAAGTGGTATCAGAGCATAAGGATATTGCATGCATAATCGGTTATTGTTTTTTCGAGTTAAAATGTTAACATATAAAACTAAAAATTTGTGATTTATTAGCATAAGCCACGAAATCACCATGTATGTTATATATTCTGGTCCTAAAATGGAAATTTATTGCTCATATTAATGATTTTTAGTGATTTTATTACATTTTTATGACTAAAATGGGAATTAAAATGCTAAAAATAGTTAAACTAAGTTTCTGACCTTGGAAATTTTATATGACCTCACATGCATGTTTTACAAGTTGTGTGTAAAAAGTCGAGTTAATTTGATTAATATTGCATGATTTATGATTTTTATGAAATAAAAATTGATTAAAAGAGGTAAAATGGTTAAAATTAGCTAAATTTCGAATTAAGACATGATATTTTAGTATGATGTCACATGAAATATTTACAGAGTGTATGTAAATTTCTAGATTAAAATATCTTTTTAGCATGATTTATGGGTTTTTGAGTAAAAATGGCATAAATAGTGACTATTTTAGCAAAAATTAGCTAAAACGTATTGCATGGCTTGAGAAAATTATTTTAAGTTGCATTAATATCCCACTTATCAGATATAAGGTTGTAAAAATTATTGGATTAATTTTCGGATGCTTTAAGTATTTTATGAGATAAAACCGATAAAATGCAACTATATTTTCTCAAAATGAATTCAAAAATTTTAACCATGATTTTTGACATTATGAGTGTCATGGAATTATTCCAGAATGTTCAAAAATTTAAAATTCAAATTTTGAAATTTTTACAATTTAATTTGGATTTATTACATATATAATATGATTTTAAGGTAAAAAAAGAACATAAAATTAAATCAAGTTGAATTATTGTCAAAAATTTAGTGATGACTAATTTTTGAGTCCTAAAAAGTGTTAGGATAATTAACTTGAGCTTAGATGTGATTTAATTGTTAATTAGTGATTTTAAAAGGTTATTATCACGCATTTCCATAAAACCGGGTTGTATGTACGACATAAGTTAAATAGGGCGATTTGGCACATGATTTTGCATGATAGGTACATATTATAATGCTGCATATTTAAATTGTTGAATGTCTTTTATTTATATAATTTTGAATTATGTAATTTTATCTTAGTATGGCCTTAGTTTTAATCGATATTACCCGTAATGAAAAGGGAATATTGATTCGGTTGTAATTTAATGTGATCTCGTATCACTTTTATTTTTATTTCATTAGTTTTTCCATTTTACAAATGTATAATAGGAATAGCTTTGTATTTTTATTATTATTTGTAATTATGGAGAATCTTCAAAGACGGTGCCATTCGGAATGGTGATCCGACGAAGACGGTGTCTTGGGAGGCGTGCCACTTGATGATTCAAGGGACCAAAGTAGTTGGTTTCCGAATATGTAATAGATTATTTGATTTTCTATTTTTAGGAAGGCCATACTAGGAATTTTATTTATTGCTTTGCATTTCTTTTAATATGTTGCATGCATTGCCAAATCGCCATAACAACACATGCATATCATATCGAGTCATCGACCGTGTCAATTATAATTATCGTAGTTCACCGCTTTAGTTCACTTAAAACGTGATAGATGATAAATTGACAAGACCTCTCACATATAATAATTGAGATAAAGCCTTACCAAATAGTAGAAACCATGAAGTACCAATTTCATAAGGGAGTTAATCCGGCTTCACCGTAATACAAACCTTGTTACGTTGGCGAAGTGGGGTAGTAAAATGTTATTACATCGAAATTTGGATTGAGCTCAACGGAAGTATTGTTGACCGTAGTCGCATGTGTTCCGGGCTAAAGATGGGAGTTAGAGTAATTTTTATCGACCGAGAGTTCTAAAAGTAGAATCGATTAAAGAGTTAATCCACCGAGTTATATTAATAAGGGATGAATCGGCTCACCGTGCCCGAGTTGATATGAATTTGGATCTCGGAATCATTTATGTAGTTGGGTGGAGGTCACTATATAAATGCAATGCTTGTAGTTAAATTTACGAGTATTATTAAAACGATAGATGTTAATTATTTCCTTCATTTCCGTTTTTGTAGTTAATTATTCGCAATGAATTCATCTAAAACTCCTACACCAATCACCGTTGAAACATGGCTCCAATCATTCGATGAAAAATGCTCCGAGTATGACAATGAAACGATTAGAGAATTACGCATTGGCATTGGTTAGGATGGAAATTTTTGCTTCTTTACCACCTCCACTCCACCCACTCCAATATTATTGCCCACCACCTTGAAAAGAAAGCCTTGTGAAGAAGATCTTATAAAACCCAAGAAATCCTTGTTTGGAAAAACAACGAAAAATATTAAATTCAGTGGGAGTTCTAGCAAGAGTGTCCTTGCAAATGAAAAGAGTATTGGTATTAATAAAGGGAAGGCAAAAATGGGCCAGAAACCCAAACCTGATTATAAATTGGAAATGGATAGTGGGACTACCAAGACCAAGACCAAGAAGGGTGCCAAATCCTATGAGGAATGTCATTATTGTAATGTCATGGGCCATTGGAAGCGAAATTGCCCCAAGTATTTGGAAGATATTAAAGTTGGACTTATTACTCCAAGTGGGACTTGGAAATGTGGAAAAGCTAAACAAGAGTGATATGAATCTCCGACAATGAAATGGAGCTCGGGTAGCCGCCACTTCAAGAGAAATTTATATACTTGTTTTTGCTAATAGCTTTGAGTTATGATTTACATAATTGTTATTATGTACCCACTTAGTCTAAAAGATTATTTCCATTTTTATGTGAGACATGAAAGGATTTATATTTTGTCTTCAAAGACAATTGTTGTATTTTGTTGAACATAGACATGGATGTGAGCCATGTCACTTATCTTTATGATACACAAGTTTTGGACAGTTCCAACTCATGTAAAGATATCTACATAATACATCCAAAAGACTCATAACTAGTAATCCAAATGATTTGTACATTTGATTTTTCAATTAGGTTACGTAAATGAGAAACGCATTAAACGCTAGTGTCGACTAGTATTATTGGACCATTTGATTCTCAATCATATGGAATATGCGAATCTTGTCTCCTTTGCAATATAATTCGTACTTCCTTTAGTAGTTAAGGAACACGAGCAAGTGATTTGTTAGGACTAATACATGCCGATGTATGTGGTCATACGAGCATCACCGCAAGGGGAATTTATGACTACTTCGTCACTTTTACCAATGATTCAAGTAGATAAGGGTATATTTACTTAATCAAATAAAAGGTGAAGCATTTGAGAAATTTGAGAAATTTCTAAAATGACGTAGAGAACCAATTGAATAAAGTTCTAAGCATTACGACCCAATCGTAGTGGCAAAGATCTAAGTAATAAATTTGATTTATTAAAGATGGATTATGACCTAGTGTCACTACCCATAAGATCAAACTAATATGAGTTGGTTTGAGTTGTTGAACTCAATTTTGGGAATTTGCAATCCAATACGGACAAATAATTCTAAACGAATGGTCAACTATGAGATACCTAGAATAGTGAGTCTATTAAACAGATGACATGGATAAGACTCGCACATTATCAAGCTGCCATGTTAGGATGGCCTTTTGAAAGCTAATTCACAGTCTAGATAAACTTCTTATACTCCACCATATAAATGTTTGTAACTCACAAAGCTATCTCTCAAGAAATAGATATATTTATGAGAGATAGAGTGGGAGTAGATTGAATCATCACAAACATCTCTTATACTTGAAATGTTACTTTGTGAAAGTAATAGAATTATAGAGTGGGAGTGTAGATGAACTATTATCTATGAAGATAGAATGAAAACATAGTTTAGTGGGAGTTTATCGCTCATGTCTTATTGTTTAAAAAAATATTGCTTTGTGAAAGTAATGGTATTATGACCTTATTCCAAATCGACCTTGTTACATACGAGTCATTGCATTACAATCCGAAAATTGTTACTCAAGAGTAGATTTACTTTAAGGCGCGGGTCTCCTCAAAAGTAAATAGAGCTCCAGAGTACACAAATGCATAAGATTTACTTGAAGATCTTGATCAAGATAAATTGTGTTAGGAATTGCCGCATTTCATTTTAATGAAGAATGGCAAATAGAATTCGCTTTTCTAAAATGGGAGTTTAGAGAAGGAAGTGTTTGAAACAAAAAATCTTAGATGAAGATCTAAGAATCCTAACATATTATACATAACTTTCTTAAGTGATCTTAGAATGATCATAAGCAAGCATTAAAGGATTATACTTTTCGTTCATGTGATTATAGTGAATTGTTTCATTCACATGATTGAAGAATCATGATATACATGAAGTTAAGTGGGAGCTAGAATTGTTTCTCCATGTCTTATATGTTGATAACATATTACTTATTGAGAATAATGTACCAATGCTCTCTTCTGGCAAGAGTGATTGGGAGACTAGGAAAAGGTGCAATATACTTTAGATTACCGAATTTATGTGAGAGTATATTGGCATAGAGTTGAGAGTCTTATGAGGATAAGATCTTTCGTATCTGTTGTACCATCAACAAGGTTGAATGACTTATTCATGATGATGAAAGTGGAATTACTATGATGGAATCATAGTCGTTCATTGAACCTATTATGTCGTTGATCGCATGAAATCGATTGCTAATGTTTCCGCCATTAGAATGATCATGTATGCCAACAGACGCACATGATATGGTGTGACATATGCTGAGAGCATAATAAGTCAATAACAAGATAATTCTCATGATATGGCTTGCGAAAGCCTTAAAGAACAATTGAGACTTGTTCATACGTTTGGATGATAAACTAAGTTACGTGTTGAAGGGTTGCACAAACTTTAGTTTCCAAACTTAAAGGGATTTGTTGAAATCGTAGGATGTCTTATTGACAAAGGAGTAAAAGACTAAGAAAGGTGTTTTAGTTCGCGCATTGCAAATTCTACAAAAGGATTCTAAGTAAATTGTGATAAAATGGTCAACGTAGGGATTAAGGGTGAATCCCTCTACAAATGACTTTATCACAAGTTATGCGATAACAGTGGGAGCATCTTTCATGATAAAGAGCCCAAATCTAGTAAGAAGTCTAGACATATACTTATATAAATTCAATTTATTAGAGATAACATCGAATTGAAGGAAATAACAATTAATAAAGTTGGAATAAATGGATATCGGGTATATCCACTTGCCAAGCTTGTATTGCATTTTAACTAGTGTTATAATATACTAAATATTATAAAATATGAAGTAGTATAGTGTATTGACTGTTCATAGGTGATAATCACATTTATCGTTTGAGTTTTATTAAACTCACCCGCTACCTTGTCGTATCCGAATGGGTTGTAGAGACAAATTGAACCCCATTAAAGTGAACTGGATTGACATGGTATTCGCCCCTAGTTACTTATATGAGGTGACATCTCGAAGTGACAAGAGTGTGATGCGATTGATGGCAAGTTCAAGTGCCATAGAGTCATATGGGATGACTAGTCGATCACATAGGCAGACTGTATGGGACAATCTGTCGGGCAGTGACCGCTTATAGAGTTCTGGTAATTCATAAAGCCTGGTCGTGGCAAGAGCTACTATAGTATTCTTATGAGTCAATTCTTTTGACTAGAGACTATTCGCCCAAATTGGCACAACTTCTGATTAGCTTTGATTTATACTCTACGGTTTCGTAAATGAGGTCAAACTGGGTATATTTTGGGTTATGATGGACTGTGGCTGAACGAAGGGAATAGGGCGATAGGAATTGTCCACCCCTTGTCAGGGTTGTTTGAAATCTCAAGGCCACTCGAGGAGTAGTTAACTGGAAATGCGTGGCCACGCTCGGAAGGTATCTCTGATAGATAATTCCGGTAAGACAGTTAATCTCCAGATCGAGAAAACCACTCAAGATATGATCAAATGTAAGTACGACCAGCAAGACACCTTGCATTGAGTGGGAGATCGTAATAGGACAAGAGAATTGGTGACGCATACTTGTCGAGGACAAGTGGGAGATTGTTGGGAAATGTGTCCTCAACAATATTGCGATCACATGATTTAATATCATAATTAAATCTCATACTAAGAATACGTGAGGGATTATTCTTAATACAGTCGACTGACCGTCATTAATCGGTAATTATTAGCTAACTACAGTTTGACATTACTGTCGTGTGACGGTGGTGGTCAGTTGATCCCTTTAGGTCACACCTATAGGATGAGGCACAAATAGATAATTAATTAATTGTATGAGATACAGATTAATTAATTCCTTAATTATGAGAGTGCAAATTTTGCATCTTATTGTAATGTGGTTAAATAAGATTTAATTTAGTAATTAAGTGTTAAATTACTAAATTAGTTGAGGTTTTAATATAAGTTTTGAGGTAGAGGTAATTAGTTATTTAAAGTTACAAGAAGTTATAATTTTAACTAACTAGTAATTATGGGACCCATTATATGTTGATATAATGGTAGTATTCTACTCAAAAAGTGGAGTGTATATTATATTAATAATTGTAATATTTAAGTGTTAAATGATTACATTAATAATTAAATATGTAAGATAGTTAAACATATGACTTATAAGCATTTGTGGGACAAATGACAAAAGGGAAAAATGGACCAAAAATAATCCAATATTTCGGCCAAAACAAGAGAGCACAAGATGCTCTTTTGTCTTTGTTTGTTTTGATAAAGCATAATAGTGACTTGTCATATGAAGCTTTTATCGTGCTATATCTTACACTAGTGTTCCCTATACACCACTTATTCTAAACAATAGCTAAAGACAAAAGGAAAAAGATTCCTACACTTGATGATGCCACCGGTTTTGGCACATATAATGAGCATTTTTGTTGCTCATTTTTCTTGTTGTAGTCTTTGCTTGCTTTTGCTTATGCTTCTCTCTAACCTTCCTCACATGCAAGTTCATAAAAATCTCTAAATATACTAATACTCATAATCGATTACTAGAGGTAGTAATACAAGAACATTAGTATTATTAAGGTAATATTTCTACTACATGTCTAGTTAATATTAGTAGAAATTTTTGGGATTAATCTTGGGTGCAATTTATTGGAGTGGCTTCTATACTTGGAGTCTTAGGAGGATCATCCACAATATTTAGCTCAAGAACAAGTGAAGGAAGGTGACCTTACTTGTGCCCACATATTTCGAAACACCTAACAATGTAAGGAACATTGTTCTTCTTATAAATCTTTCATTTTGTTATGCATGCACTAGATCTAAAGAACAAATAATTAACAAGTTAATTAGTTCACTATTAGAGGAGTCTAATAATGGGTATATGAACCTAACAAAACGACCCGTAATTCTCGGGACTTTGGACTTGGGGTATACTTTGACTAGCGCCTTGTCCAAGCCTCGGTCAAAGTGGGTGCTCAGAGATACCCGTATCTATCGATATTGGCATCTATAGAAATCCCGACCAACACCCGATGATGATAGGACGACATGTACACAATTGTTCGACTTAGTCATTATTCCGTGTTCATTTTCGATGTAGAATGGGCGTTATCGACGAGGAATTTAATTAATTTAAATGAAATTTAAATTAGTTTTCACATTTCAAATGAATTCATTTTATTTTACCTTAATTTGAATTTATTTACCCATATTTATTTTTATTGAAAATAAAATAAATATTATTTTTCGTCATTTAGTTTATTTTCATTTGAAAAATCATTTTAAATTGCATTTTAAATCTCGATTAGAAAAACTAGAGTTTCGTTACGATCTCTAGCTCGAAGCAGCTCGATTTTGGGCTCATTTTGATCCGATTTCGTGCCTCAAACCCTAAGCCGACCTGACCTAAATCCCAGATCTGAAAACTAGACTCTCTTAGGTTTCTAAAACATCTTTCGAATCTAAAATCGGATTAGTAACGAATTCACAAAGCTAAAAACATCGGTTTTGCAAACAAACTCGTCGAAGGCGGCCCCTCAAGACAATATCTACAATCGATTACGATACGAAGACTTTGTCAACGATTCATGTAGGTTGAGGGTGCAATAATCCCTTTCTCTTTTTCCTCCTTTATTTCGTTTTCTTCCATTATTATCATATATTGTTTATACCGTTAACTAACTCGTTTGCATGTTGAGTTCGATATTACTGTGATATAATTTATGTATAAAGGAGGATGGGATATCATATGTCGTTGTTAATGCCGATGGATGGATTATATTACATATGGATTTGTTTTATGTTAGGAATTAGAATGATTTCTGACAATCTTTTTGCACATATCGCATGTTTATTTCAATTAAGCATAGGACTTGTTTAATTATGTTCTTTTGTTAGATCTATCTTAGAATTCGTTGAGATCTGATATTTTTGACATGTTAACATATAAAAGATGAAATCTTTTTTTATTAATTCATATGTTTTGCTTTAATTAATTGGATATGATTAATTAGAATTGCATGAAATCGCATGAATAGAATTGTTTGTGTTGATTTGTTTTTCTCATATGTTTGAATCCTTCATAGGTCACGTTTTATTCTAAGACTAAGAATTAGTCTTATTTTCACATGATTACTCACATGTCTAATTTATTTATGAAATAATTAAAGTGAAGATTGCATGTTTGTTTTAACCAGATTAATTATGAAATAACTTAATCTAATTTGATTGTTTATCACATGTCATATGAATGAAACCCGACTTGACTTAGAATAGGTCTTGTACGATCCCAAATTGACCGAATAGGTCTGGACCAACCTCGTTATACATGCCCTCCTTGGTTTGCTCTTTTGCATTCGTTTGTTGTTTGATTTGCAATTGTTATTTTAATTGTTATGCAACTAATGTTCGCTAATATATCTTATGCTAAAGATAAGTAAACCTTCTTCTCTATCTCCTTTTTGTTTGTTTACTAGAATAGTTAATGAACTTCACATGTTAAATAACTCGATGAAGTTTAATTGCATTAAATCGACATAGAATTGACGTCACATGCTAGGGTTTTAAAACAACGATTGCACATATGAGCTCATAGCCAATATAGCCATTGTTTTCTATTAGTAGAGACCGTTATTGCAACGGCGGGGTAGGGTGTTAATTAAAGAATTTAATTAAACTTCCTAACACGTAAACTCAAACGAACCTAAATCTCTACTTGGTTTCTAAATTCCATTTGAAAATTTAGTGCTGACTCTAAATCACATATTCTCGCGTGGATGTAAATTTCCCTTGTCCACATATTCAATGAGTGAATTTTTTAACAATTTCTTGATTTGTTTCTTGACGAATTAAACATTCCTCATCGTCTACTTTTTCAGAATCAGATCCTCATAAGACACATCTCAACATGCTTGTTTCGTTTGTCATCTTTACTATCTGAGAATAGATCAAGGCTATGATTGCTCAAGCACTCAATTGTGACTTCACTACATCTGGATCTTCATCATCTTCTGAATCCAGATCCAGCTAAAAAGACGCTACTATGACTTGTTTATGTCATTCTTTTGTTTTCTCTCTTTTAACCTTATTTTTTATTTCTTTCCAAGTGGGGCGGTCTTTGATCATATGACCAGCTTCCCCACATTTAAAACAGCCTCTATTCGAAAATGATTGTTTTGAATCAATAGGGTTTCTATTGAATGTTGGTTTAGTTTGCTTGTTTCTAAAAAAGCTCAACCAAAAGATCAAGTATATCTGTAACACCCCCATCTACTAAAGAGCCTTACCAAGGCCTACTTTAGCAAATGGAAGCATTACCCTCTCGGTTATCCGAGGTAGTAATTATCATTAGACAATAAAAGAACAAATTAAATAACTTTAATAACTTCTTTATAAAAAAACTGATTACAACTCGTTACAAAACCAACTACCTAACAGCAGAAGAGTACAAACTAATCAAGCTACTGTCATCTGAACTAAGTGAACATCGAGGTGACTCGCTCCCTCCAAGGATCCCAGCCAAAGCTCAACAATCATCAAAACCTGATAAGACTACGTTCTCACCATTTGCCGGCAATACCAAATGGATCACCGCAGACACATAACAAAAGAAAACCACAACACAAAACCACACAAGGTCAGTAACAGTTATACAATGATACAACCACAAACAATTCATACGATAAAAAAAATACAACACCATAAACTACGATCCCCATAGTAACCAATATCTCTCATCGCAATGAGTGGCCGGGTTCCCATCACAATAGGTAACCCACCCCAACCAGTAGTAGACCGCAGCCTTGCCACCTAAAGCCCCGCTGGTCAGACTATCGGAGCTATATTCTATTTTTCGGAACAATTGTCGTTGCAAGTACCTAGACCAAAACACAATTTATAACTTCACAAAAAACTCTACAATTAGTAAAGAGGCAAGTAAAGGTCGAATCCCAAGGGACGGGAATTGAAATGAGATTTCTATTAAAACTAGTGGTGTCTTAGGGGTGTCACAATTTGGGTTGATGTAGAAGGTCACTAAACTAAATAGCAATGAAAGTAAACAAGCAAGATGAATTGAAAAGGGTTGTAAACAATGGATAAAAAGCACTAGGGTGTCATAGGGGATTCATGGGAATTGATCATACAAACATGTTCTCAAATTATAAGCAAGCAATTATTGTTGTGATGGATTGAGTTGGGTTATATCTTACAATCCTAGGAAAGTTTGGGTCCCGGAGCCGAATCGATTAGATTGTACAACACCTACAAGTCGACTTAATCTTCCCTACTCAACAACATGCATGGTCTAATGAGACTCGAGTTGGTTTATCTCTTACAAGTCTCATTGAAAAGATAAGTGATGGTTGTAAATGCAAGGATTCATAGGCTTAGCATTTCATCAAACATAACATGTGCATGAGTTGAGATCAAAACAAGCAAGTAAATAAACCATGAAAGCATATTAATTTAAGCATGAATCATTCCCCATGTTGGTTTCCCCTAATTACCCATTAACCCTAGCTATGGAACTACTCACTCATTATCATGTTGAACATGCTAGCAAGGTTGTCAATCATACCAACAAAGTGAAACATGATGAACAAATGAAAGTAATTAGCAATAATTAAAAAGGGATTAAGAGAATTATACCTACTAATGATTAAAATAATAAAACAAAGAATAATAGAAGTACTTGATGCTTGATTGAGAGGTTGTCAATCTCCCAATAATAACCCAAATAATCTTCAATTACCCAAAATAAAGGATGAACAAGAGAGAGATTAAGGAAATAAAACTTGTATTAAAACTTGATTAATTGTTGATTACAAAACTAAAGAGAGATTTGATTGATATTAACTACTCTAAGAATTGATAAGAAGAACATGCTCTTCTAATTAGACTAATGGGGTATTTATAGTGGAAATTAGGTGGATGCATTAGGGTTAACTAAGGGCTTAAATGACGATTAAGTCCCTACTTAGGGAAACGCCGGTATTTTCTGAAGGAAGGGCATCTTTCTTGGAGCTTGAAGAAACGGATTTGCACTGTCTTGGAATCCGTGCGTCTTAGGCACGGGACGGCCGGATTCCTGAGTCTCTGCCCGAGCGTCTTTTGGAGAAGACGGGCGTCTTCTGGGTGCTGCTGCCCGGGCGTCTTTGATGGAAGACGCACGGATTGTGGTCCTGGGGACGTGCGTCTTCAGGGCAATCCGCACGGGTTGCTGCTCAGCCTTGTTTCTTCTTCTTTTCTTCCCTTTTCTTCATAAAATCCTTGGGGATTTCCTTGGGGATGCAAGGATATTTCCTCATCATTGCCCAACTACTATAATATGTACAAAGGCCTTCTAATCTTGTCTCTCCTTGATGCTTGGTCATTGGATTCAATCAATTTAGTCTCATTTTGCCATGAAAATTCAAGGTTTGCACTCCTTTCCTACCAAGGACACAAAACCTCAAAGAATATGCAAAACAAAGAGCTAAAGACAATAAATGACCCAAATATGCGCTAAAAAGCATGGGAACAAGGCTAATTCGGGGACTAAATTTGCGCTAATTATGGCCACATCAAATATCCCCAAACCGAACCTTTTCTCGTCCCGAGTAGCGAGGTGACAAAGACTAGGACCATTATTTAAACTAACCTAATAGCATAGCCGACATGAGACAATTAGCGGGTCTCACTCCGCCCCTTCAACTCACAACAAGACAACCATGAGGTAGGATGCCTTCTTGCAAGGCAAGGTGGGTCTTGCCAAAATGGCGACACATCCAAACATTAAGCACACAAAATCAAATAAAGGATGCATCTTGTAGATACCTCATTTCTGCACCTCTCGCAAACCACCCGGTGATGATTGGGCCGCATGTTTGGTACGCGGAACGATTTGTGACAGTTCGTAAGTTTATCGTCAATTCATTGCTCAAATACTAATATCTACCTCTTAGTTGTCATCTACGTGCCGATACGGTTGTTTTGACAGTAATTAGAGTACATTTGGAGTCCGGGCCTAAAACCGTCTTCATTTTCTGATAACCGTTAAATCCCGAGTCATAATGTTCTGGAATGTTCCAGATATTTCTATTCCATATTTTATAAATATTTCACAATCTTTATCCTTTGGTAAACAATTTCCCGTAATATTCACAAAAAATATTAAGGAAAACCAAATTATTCCGTCCTACCATAACTTAAACACGAAAATCTTTCATCCGCAGGAGGAAACCACTTAGGAACAGACGCAGCAGGTGCTGCGCCTCTTCCAAGAGACGCAGTGGCTGCTGCGCCTCTTCCTAGGTCCTTTTCTGCGTAATTTTCGTATCTTTTGCATATCTTTCCGAGATTCACTTCCAAAGACTCTCTGAAACCCTATTCCTTCACGTGAGTAGTATAAATAGGAGCCTTCGCTCCTCATATTTCTCACGCGAGTGTCCGCCCTTCTCTTCTCCCTTTGCATTCTAGACCTTTGTTCTTACTTTTTGGCGTCTACGTGCTTGAACATTCGACCACGTAAGCTCGGATCCTTCTGAGTACTAGCCTCGTTTGCATGACCAACCAATTTGACCAACTACACATCAATCAACTTAATTAATCTAATCGTTTTCCTCTTACGAGGGCACTTTCTTTACATTCGCGTCGAGCATCACTAATCTATATCTTAGTTCATCTCGTTTCGTCAACATGTAAGTCTGAGGGTGTAAATCCTTCTTTTATATATTGTTATTTATCTTTTTGTAATCACTCATGTAAGGTTTATGTCGAAAATACCTCTTAAAACCGATTTCTAAAACTCTTTGTTAAAACCCTTTTTTTTTGGATTTCCAGAAGACTAACCGTCGAGAAAGGATGCAGCAACTGTTGCGCCTCTTCGAAGGAGCGCAGTGTCTGCCACGCCTCTTCGTGAGGCTTCCGCAGTTCCTGCTTCCTTTCTTCTTCCTTCGTCCTCTGTAATCCGTATGTTTTTATTTGTTTTCGTTTGTTTTCTCTAATTCTTTGTTATAATAGCATGATAATCTCATATGTATATTGTTCATCATTTATTAGTGTATAATTCATCGTTAAATTCGACTTAAATCCCTTATAATCTCATATTTGCGGGTTTCGTCATTAAATTAATCCGGGTTGTAGAAATTTGATTTGTTCATATTGAGTTTCTGGAATTCGACCTTTGGCATATTTTCATCTGTTTATTGTCATATTCATCGCATGTTCGTCGTCAATTCATCATGTTTAGTTTATTTCGTTCACCCATGTCACTAATCAATCCTTCATTCATGCAATTAATTCGTAATATTCCGTTTCATCCATGTTTTATTGTTTTATGACCCCTTAATCACATGTAATTAACCTATTAATCACTTTCATCCGAGTAAATAATTTAATCAATCATTAAATTTACCGACGAGTATTAACAACACGCAATTCCGGCTTCACATCCAGAATTCAGGTCAGGAACAGACGCAGCAACTGCTGCGCCTATTCCAAAGGACGCAGTTCTGCTGCACTTGTTCCGGGTTGAATTCTGCCTCTGAACTCCATTGTTGCCTTGACTTAGTTTATTAGCTTACGTATAATTGACTATTTTTCGTATTATCACCTTCTGTATTGTTCGTAGATTTATTCCTTTATTCGTTTTTCCAAACTATCCGTTTTAAAGGTATTTTCGACATAAATCGCCTATCCCAATGTAATTATTGTAATTTTCATTAATGTAATTTTCTTATTGTGTTTATCCTTGTATTTTGTATCATTTGTATGTTTTCACATGTAATTGAACATTAAATCCCTACTTCGACCCAATTGTATGTTAAACAAATTGTTCACCGACTTAGTTAATTCTCACATGCTAGGATTAAAACTTGGATGTTGCATTGCATGCATATAGCCGACGATATATCGAGTATAGATGATGTCCCTAATCATTAGTAGAGGCCGCTATCGAGGCGGGCGGGATTAGATGTTCGATCATAAGAGCTTCCTAATACGTACCCTCACCCCTTACTCCAGATCTCCGTGAACACCCGTGTTCATTGGCATCCACGAGAGTCATTCTAGACATAGAATGCTAAGGGTAACGATTGCTTAGTGTTCATGTCTCTACTTTGTGTCTTGACATGGCACGAGGTATTCGAACGGTTCCAATTTCCCATAAAAATTGGTGGCGACTCAAACAAAAATGCAAACGCTTGTTCTCTTCCTCCCAAGTGCCCCCGTGGGCCCCCCCGCTGTCCACAAGTTGGCGACTCCGCTGGGGATAATACACTTACGTGTAGCCAAGGGTGAAACTTGAACAAGGTTAGGGAATAATTTGTACAAGACAATTGTCGGTTTTCATAACTCGGTCTTCCTAGACCGTTTTATTCGGCCTTCCTAGGCCCAACCCAACCCATTCGACCAATCGTCCCGTCTAAACGGTCCTAATTCTTATTTGGGCCAAAGGATGGATAGCGATTGACGTCATCCATACCATGATGCTTACTCTTGTTTGTATCAAGGGCCTTCACTACTTGAGGAAATGGACTAGGAATCGACCTTACTCTTGTTTGGTACGAGCCTCTCCACAGACTTCGGGTTTGATGGTTCGGTATGGCAACCCACCCTTTAAACCAAAACCCTTTTAAATGCACTCAGCATCCCGTTATAATGCTTTTATAAATGTTTGTACCTTACGTGATCACCATTTCTAAACGAAACCATGACGATTTTTGTAAAAATCAAAATCCTTCTTTTTAATCAAAATTTCGAAAAAGGCCATTTGATTAGCGCAAAACCAAGTCAAAACTCTGTCCATTTGTCGAGTCAAAATCCGGGTCACAAGCCCATTTCAAAACCTCACTTCGAGTCCACTCCTACAACTACACTATAGTTGACTAGGATACACATTTTCAAAATCCCTGTCTTTCTTCAAAGCTCAATCAACACAAGTGGCACACACCCACTTTACGAGTCAAAACATTTCTTCTTTTAGCAAGTGTGTTAGGTTGGTCGATCGTGTTTTGATTCGTCATTGGTCTCTTATCCAGTTTTCAAGATGCCTGGATCCAGCGAAACAAACCTCCACCAACTTCAAGATGGTAATGATCGAATCCTAGCCGCGCTAGCCCAAATCCATGTTACCCAAGACCAAGTCCATGATCGCCATGAAATCATCGGGGGCCGGATCTATGCCGTAGAGGGGAGGTTGCCTCCTCATGAAAGTGAAGTAATAGGTGACTCCGCGGATGAATCCAGGGATGAAAATCCTCCCATAGGACTAACTGTAGCCGAGAAAAGACTCCAATACTTAGAGGAGCAATTGATGTACCTTAAAGGGGATGACATTTATAGGGAGAATAATCGTAAGTACGAGGCCGTCAATTCCAAATTGCCAACCAACTTCACCATGACGGATATCCCTAAATTCAAGGGGCACGAAAACCCTTTGAACCACATCCGTGCCTTCAAAGATTACATGTCTATCAAAGGCATCAAACCCGAGATGTTCTTAAGGATCTTTCCTTCATCTCTTGACACCATCCCGAAGCAATGGTTCTACTCCTTAGAGCACAAGAAGGTCGTTACGTGGGAAGATGCCGCGATCGAGTTTTCTAAGCAATATGCGGATAATGCCGAGATCCAAGTTAACATGCGCACTCTAGTGGTTCTTACCCAAAATGACAAAGAAGGATTCACCGACTTCCTAAGTAGGTGGAGGAAGACTAGTACCCAACTAGTTGAGCGCCCGGATGAGGCTACCCTTGTGGAGAAGTTTGTGGATAATCTCAAACCCATCTATGCCAATCATTTGAGATACCAAAAAATCAAGACTTTCAAAAACTTAACTTTACTAGGGACAAGGATTGAAGATGACATCCATAAAGGACTCTTGTCCAAAACGGTAGGCCGAGGATATCAAGGCTCAACAAGTCGTTCATACGGCTCCACTAGCAAGACCGATGAAGTTAACCTTCTCGAGCCATCCAAGAAGAGTACTCCACCAAGGAAATTCACAAATCTTGGGGACACTTACTCCAACGCTCTAAAAAGGTTAATGAAGCAAGGCAAACTTCAATCCATTGGACCTACTCCCGAACCGGAAAGGAAATCCAAATTCTGGGACGAGAACTCGTACTGTGAATACCATAGGGGTAAGGGGCATGACACAGAAAAATGCTACAAGTTGAAAAATATGCTTCAGGATATGATTGAAGATGGTCGACTACCAATACCGCCGGGAGGCAAACCTAACAACACTCAGAATCCTCTTGGAGTTCTAGTGATTACAAGTGATGAATCTACCTTAGATTGTTCACACCTCATTTCTCCAATTGAAGACGAAATCCATGCAATCGAGAGTGAGGGGTTCTACTCTACTATCTCCCCTACCATTGCCGACTTCATCACATGGGGAAGGAGTGTGGATAGGCAAGTTTGGGAATTAGAAAATGTGGTAACAACTTTACGTGATCCCAACGCAACACCCAAGGAGCATGTGCCACTAACCTTCTCTCAAAATGCTACTATGCAAGAAATAGTCGCCGTGGTTGATAAACTAGTCGACCAAATCATACGACTAGAAGATGAAATCATGAGAATGAGGGAACTAGCTACAATCAATGGAGTTTGGGCCGATGACGATGAGGACGAGTATCTCATTGAGAACTCCCTCGTCAAAGAAATAGTCCAAAATGGTGAAGACCAAGATGTGGACCACCTAACTCGTTCGGGACGTCCATATCAAAACACTACTCAAAATGGTCCAACCAATGTTATCACACTAAATGATAACGAAGAAGACTCCACTGACCATTTGCTCAAGAAATTACAAAAGACAAAGGCTGATCTTTCAGTCTGGCAATTAGTAACAAGCTTATTCCCACATCGCCAAGCTTTACTGCAAGCTTTGGCCAAACTAAATGTAGCACATAACTCGATACCCGAAGATGTAGTCAACTTGGTCTTCCAAGAATCACCGAAGCTAGGTAATCCTATTACTTTCTCAGACGAAGATTTGCCGCCTTTTGGCGCTAGTCACAACTTAGCTCTTTACATCACTGTCATTTGTCTAAAGAAAAATGTGCCAATGACCTTGGCAGATGATGGCTCCGCGGTCAACGTCATACCCCTCAAAACGGCATACAAGTTAGGCATGAAAGAATCGGATTGCACCCCTACCAATCAGGGTGTGCGTGCATATGATGGTACACGACGAAAGGTAGTAGGACTTGCTAGCCTAACCATAGCCACAGGGCTAATTTAGCGAAAGGTTAATTTCCAAATAGTGGACATCGAAGCTTCCTTCAACATACTCCTGGGAAGACCTTGGATTCACGCTTCCAAAGCGGTAACATCCACCCTTCATCAGAAGATCAAGATCCCACTAAATGGCAAAGTAGTGACGATCACTTCGTCACCCATCAAGGCAATAATCGAAAAGCAGTCGAACAATCAAGTCCTTGCAGATCTAGTATATGAACTTGGGGGCTTCCAAAGCATAAGTGTCATAGAAAGCGAATTGGCACCCTTATACTATGATCCCTACTCCAACTTGGTGGTCAACCACATACTCATAACCCAGGGATACTTCCCTGGAATGCCTTTGAACCCTACTCGAAGAAACACCTTCGCACCATACAAGGAAGGCAACTAAAAAAGGATACCACTTGGACTAGGGTACAAACCCACCAAAGAAGAGGTTCTCGAAATGCTCGCTCAAGTCCAAAACCGTAAGCATGTAGGAGTCCAAATGCGACCCTATCTCCCTACCCTAAATGGGTACTTTGTCAAGGAAGGAAGTCTAGAACTCTTTCACGGATTTCCCGAGCCTTGGCATTATCTCGAAAAGAAGCTAGCCGGAATCGAGATCTTTCACGATTGCTACTTCATCCCTCCAGAAACGGTTCCTACCGTCAAAACCTGTCAAGCACCTTGCTTAGACGAACAAGCTGTTAGTCTATTGTTCGGAGATGATCGATTTGTTAGGGTCGCGCAGGATGAGATCATTACCATGATACTTCAAGACGATCGCTTCAACCCCACCGCGTTAATCACAGAAACCAACGCAAGTCAGCAAAAAGGATGGAGAAAATCAATCAAGTGGACCAACAATCAAGGAAGACTCTTCAAGCTCACCACTGGAGAAGGAGAGATGTTCAAAGGAGAACCGAAAGACGATGAGTTCGAGTTCGAGTCGGAGTCAGAGTCGGAGTCTAGAGAAGTCATTAGAGAGTCTCCTCCCGTCGTCATCCCCACTCCCTTTGTTTCTCCTAGCTTAGCCTCGAGTAGTCACGAGTTCGGAAATGTCCCAACCACTCGTCCCTTTGCCGCCACTGACCATGGATCAGATGACTTCTTTGTTTCAACTTTACTCAAACCTTAATATGAATAAATCAGGTTCTGCTTACTCTTTGTGTTATCTTGAGTGCAATTATGTTTACGATGATACTGAGGATGACCAGGACCCAGACTCGATCGAAATACCTCCCTACGTATCCAAAGAAATACTACAGGAAGGGGAAGGGGGACCAGTAATAGAGGACACCGAACCCATCAACGTAGGAACCGAACTAGAACCCCAAGAACTTAGGATAGGGACTACCTTGAGCTCTACCGAAAGGGCCGATTTCATAGACCTCCTAAACGAGTTCAAAGACGTTTTCGCTTGGTCCTACAAAGACATGCCAGGGATCGACAGGGATATCGCCGAACATAGAATCCCGATTAAGCCAGGTTTTAAACCTGTAAAACAGAAGCTTCGACGAATGAGGACGGAATGGGCTCTCAAGATTAAAGAAGAAGTTGACAAGCAGTTCAAAGCCGGGTTCATCAAAATTTCCGAGTATTCTTACTGGGTGGCCAACATAGTACCTGTACCCAAAAAGGATGGGAGAATCCGTGTTTGCGTTGATTTTAGGGACTTAAACAAAGCAAGCCCCAAAGATGACTTCCCTCTACCACACATCGACATATTGGTGGACAATACTGCAGACCACGCATTACTATCCTTCATGGATGGGTACGCGGGTTATAACCAAATCAAGATGGCCATAGAAGACATGCATAAGACCGCCTTTGTCACTCAATGGGGAACCTATTGTTATACGGTCATGCCATTTGGATTGATCAACGTCGGAGCTACATATCAACGCACCGCAACTACATTCTTACATGACATGATGC
Source organism: Silene latifolia (assembly GCF_048544455.1). Lineage (NCBI taxonomy): Eukaryota > Viridiplantae > Streptophyta > Magnoliopsida > Caryophyllales > Caryophyllaceae > Silene > Silene latifolia. Next base: position 92,230,387 of record NC_133537.1, on the reverse strand, counting down.
ACAATGAAGTTGAGGTATATGTAGATGACATGATTGTCAAATCCAAGGAAAGAGAGGGGCATATTGCGAACCTTCTCAAATTTTTCACAAGGCTAAGAAAGTACAACATGAGGCTCAATCCTTAGAAATGCACATTCAGAGTAACATCTGGCAAACTCCTGGGATACGTCGTTAGCCAACGAGGTATAGAAATAGACCCTTCCAAGATCAAGGCTCTGATCGAGATGCCACAACCTCAAACAGAAAAAGAAGTCAGAGGCTTCCTGGGAAAAGTGCAATATATAAGTCGATTCATATCGAAACTCACCATGATTTACGAGCCTATCTTCAAGAAGCTCAAGAAAACAGACCACACCATGTGGGATGATGATTGTCAAAAGGCATTCAACCGAATCAAAGAAATACTGGCTAAACCACCAATGCTCATGCCACCTCAACGAGATCAACCTCTTAGTTTATATCTCACAGTAACCGAAACAGCCATGGATGCCATGCTAGCTCAGACCGTAGGAAGTGAAGAAAGGGCTATCTACTACCTTAGTAAGAAGTTCTTGGAGTACGAGTGCAAATGCTCACAACTCGAAAAGACGTGCCTCGCTCTTGTGTGGGCGACGAAGAAGCTAGTCCTTTCTATTTGACCTACGGCATGGAAGCTGTACAACCAGTCGAGCTAGAGATACCATCCTTGCGTATTTTACTCGAAAGTCAAATCCCAGAAGCCGATTGGAAGAGGGATAGGTATGAAGAACTCATCCTCCTGGATGAACGTAGGCTACGCGCTTTGCATAATGTCCAAACATATCAAGCACGTATCAAACGAGCTTTCAACAAAAGTGTTAAGCCAAGAAAAATCAAAGAAGGAGACTTAGTACTCAAATCGGTCAGATCTCTTCTACCTATTGACCCACGGGGAAAATTCAAACCTAATTGGGCCGGACCATTTCTAGTCAAATCCATACTTCCAGGGGGTGCGGTTAGAATCACAGACCTAGACGGGAATAAGTTTTCCAACCCAACAAACCTCGACCAACTAAAATGGTACTATGCCTAGAATAGAAACAAAAAACGCGCCTCGCGTAACCTCACGTGTCGCTCTTGTGGCACTAAATAAACGGCCCCTGGTTAAACTGAAATAAGCTAATGTCACTTTGCTCTTGCACTTTGGCAATTTTTGTCATCCTCATATCATCAAATAAACTAAATTCGCACCTTCAGAGTAAGCAAAAAGCTCATGCTTATTTTTCTAAGTTCACTACAAGATCTTGCTTAGAACAATTATTCTTTTACATTTACTCGAACTACGCGCAAGGGTTTGATTTCATTTTTTTTAAAGTGAATACGTAGGCAATCCTTCACAGGATACAACCTACTATTTTTTAAAATGTAAATAGAAGGACATTTGCATTGCATTTGGAATTCGACAAGAATAATAAATAGAAAATCACAACGGTTTCACAACCATTTAACCTTTTTTATTTCATTCATTTTCTAATAGTAATAATACGCTACATAATAAAAATAGGCTAGGATTCTAAAAACCCAACCTTTTTATTACAACAATAATAATAATAATAATAAATAATAAATAAAGACTTGGGCTATTCTTCCATCTTCCCTTTGCCCTTGTCATTCTTGTCATATTTCTTGTCACGACCTCGAGCCGGACGCTGACCTCGAGCAGGACGCTCTTGCGCCACTTCGGACCTAATCACTAACGGTCTTTCTCGAGGCCTAGACTTCCCATTTTTTCCAATCACCATCTCTACGACAGGAGAAGTCTTCGGTTTCTCCGAAGGATGAACAACTCGAAACCCGGCTTCTTCCTCTCCCTCAGTCAAATGCTTTTCTTTCTCTTTCTCCACCTCGCGCACCTTGTAGTCAACGGGCTCGCGCTTTCTCAGTCTCTCGCGCTCTTCCGGAGTAGTAGCTTTCCTCCATCGCAGATAAGAATCTGACACCCATAAGGCATTCGCAGAAGAGTTCAAGAACCATACATTTCTTTGAGCCCATTTAATGGCCCACTCCCTTCGACTCTCTATAGTAAGCGCCACAAAGAACTGGGGACGGTGTCAAGCTTCGGATCGTCTGTTTTAGTCCAACTTGTCTCATCGACCTTTCTCGGGAAAATACACAAAGATAAATTCCAAGCCAGGAATGCGCACGGACCGAGTAGGATCCAAAGAAGACACGCCAAAGGATGTGATTTGAGATGCCACCATGGCACAATCCACCTAATCAACGGGCCATCATCACTCTTCAGTTTGTTCTCCCAATAATTGCAGACTCGGGTGAAATCTACCATGTAAAGCCTGGTCCTCATCGCAATTGAACGAGCATGATAGGAAGGAACATGAACTGGGGGCTCGATCAATCGAAGCCGTTCCATAAGCCAAACCTACCAGAAGCGGGTATTAGACATCGAAAAAAAAAAAGAAAAAAAAAAAGAAAAAAAACGAAAAAAAGAAGAAAAAAACGAACAAAAACAAAAAAACGAAAAACAAAAAAAAGAGAGAAAATGCTCTTTTACCTGTAGAATGACGGGACTTCCCAAATACGGTAGGTCACGGTTGGCTTTCCTATTATCCAAGCCAAAAAGGATCTCTCCTAAGCATAAACAAGCTGCGCTCCTGCGCAGCTCCATTTTCTCAACAAGGCCCAGAAGACGGGGATCACCTCTCAAGTCTTCATCAACATGCCCTTGGAAGACATACACATGCAACAAGCAAAACAAATATTTTTCATTAATCGATGATCTTTCATCATAGTTCTCGAAAAATCAAGTAAAGAAGAAGAGTAAAGATACTCACCACTACCGGCCAGTACGCCAACCTCCCGTAGAGGAACGCCGAGTAGTCCTCGCCAGGAAGAAGGATGGCGTCACCACTAGCGCCAGCCAAGTCCGCCTCCCACTCAGCCTCAGAAGGCTTCCTGAACATCGTCCTGGGAGGATCGACAGGAACCGTCAACACGTCCCGATAGCACTGACAAGCCAAACGATCTCATATAAAGAATACGTAAGGGATGATTCAATTATATAGTCAACTGATCAACATTAATCGGTAACGATTGGCTTGCTAGAGTTTGACGTTACTGTCGTGGGACGGTTGTGGTTAGTTGATCCCTTAAGGTCACACCTAAAGGATGATGCCCTTATCTGTAAAGTTAGTTAATTGTATGTCGATACAAGTTGATTAATTCCTTAAATATGAACAATTTATATCTATAAGAGGAAATATGTATCTTATAATAATGTGATTAAATAAGATCCTATTTAGTGAATTAATATGTTAATTTACTAAATTATGTTGAGGTTTTATAAATGTTTAGAGGTTGAGGTAATTAGTTATTTACATTTACAAGAGGTTGTAAATTTAACTAACTACCTATTATGGGACCCATTATATGTTGATATAATGATAAAATATTACTCAATACGTTGTGTGAATATATGATTATTAATTTGTCACATAATTGTTGTATGATCAAATGAATATTTAATTATGTAAGATAATTAAACATGAGGCTTATAAGCATTTGTGGAACAAATATTATAAGACAAAAATGGACCATAATAAAGAGCATGGCACCGGTTTTGGAGGAGGAGGGACACTTGTCCTAAGTCTTCTATTTTGTCTTAAAAACTTATGACACCAACTACACTTGTCATGTTAACTCTACCATATATGAGACTATCAATTAAGCATTTTGCATGAGATTTTTTGAGAAGAATAATTGCTCTAAAAGAGCATGAGTGGCCGGACCACACATGGGAGAGAGGAAAATTTTTGTTCTCATATTTTTCCACTCATTCTCTCACAAGATGATTTGCATGCAAACTCTCACACATATTCATTTCTTCTCCACCAAAAACATGAGAAATTTGATTCCAATTGTTCAATATGATTACTAATATTATTAGTGTAATATATGAGTATTAGTAATCAATTTTAAGGTAAACTACTAAACAAATATCTAGCACATATTATTTAGTAGAGATAAGGGATAAGCTTGGGTGCAATCAAGAGGAGTGACTTCTATACTTGAAGTCTTTAGAGGATCATCCTATTACTCACCATAGCTCAAGAACAAGTGAAGGTAGGAGACCTTACTTGTGCCCATAAACCGAAATTTACAATGTAAAGGACATTGTTTTCTTATAAATCTCTTATTTTGTTATGCATGCACTAGATCTTAAGAACAAATAATTAAAATGTTAATTAGTTCACTATTAGAGGAGTCTAATAAGAGGTAAATAATCCTAACACTTAGATCCAATGATTCAAGATTCACAAAAATTCAAGAAGCTTTAAGAAAAAAGTTTCAGATCTTCGTACTGTTTTTGTTTTGCTCTAATCAAACAAATGATAATAGATCTAAAAAAATTTCTATTAAAATTCTTGATTTAGACCATCATTCTTTAGATATTATGACTCAAGAAAAGCTCTCCTATGCCAAATTGGATAGCAAAAAGAGTCAAATCTTAGAGAGGTAGAAATCAAGAAATTTGACTCAAGAAATTTCTAAAGAAAAAAGAGGAAGATATTAGAAAAAAGAAAAAAGAGTAGTATTGTACTCTAAGTGTTGAGCACGGTTCTTTGAACCTTTGACGATATTGATATTGAGATTGAGATTGGTTACTAGTATTGAGTTGTGGGGCCTTAGTGCCGAGTTATGTTTATGGTCAAGTGTGACCATGGTTACTGAGTTATATCATTTGAGTTTGATATCGACATTGAGATGGAAATATTGTTTTGCGGTTTATCCCGCCAGTTCACTCACCCCTTGTCATGGTCTTAGGGTCAACGATGAGAATACGATACTTGGTTAGTTTGAAGTATTATATTATGAGATAGAGTAATGAGTGAGATGGAGTAATGAGATTAGACTTGGTTAACTATTGGAATAAGAGAGTGTGTTATATTATGGAATTATAACGGAGTTAGTTTGAGGTACTGATTAGTTAACGGGGGAGTATTTTTATTATATTCTGTGTTTATTTTTCTTTTTAGGTGTGTATGGTTCTACGCCAGGACCAAAACTATTCTGCTTATATTGAGGTATTATTTGTTACTCAGCTTTATGGCTTACGTGTTTTCTCCCTTCGGGGCTACTCGTCATGGGGGTAGTTCCTTTCTGTCTTCTGGTTTTATTTTCAGGTTACTTCCACTGCAGTTCAAAATGGATTTTATTTCAAGTGAAGATTTTATTTAAAGGCTTTGTAAAAGTTTGTCTTATTTTATATTTCATTTTGTATATAGAGAGTTCATTTTGTAATAAGAGACTTTGTATATTAATTATAATATCCCGTATTTTGCCGAGTTTTATATGTAAAAGTTAGTTTTAAATTTAGTCAAAAATATGGGGTGTTATATGGGGGTTGTGCGGTTCTGAGTCTAAATCGAACAAAGTAAAATAATAACAGATTGGAGTAAATCAAATTATAGAAAGGTCTCGGATCTTACAATTTCAACAAATGATATAGGTTTGATTATTGACTTCTTTAGAATATAGTTACTCTTAAATACTTGGTTGTGAACAACATAGTTTTCTACTTCTCCTTACTTTTAGTTATTCACAGCGAAAAGCTCACATAAAAAACCCTTATTGTGATGAAAATTTAGTCCAAGCGTATATAAATCCAATCATGCCATAAATTAAAACTAGAGAAGCCAACAAAGCTGAACAAATGCATACACAAGCGGTTCTACACTTTAATTCATATGATTAATATTCTATTACAATTCAACAATGATGAAAAACATAAATTTGATGCACAATAGTTGTTGCTAATGTCTAGGCAAGTGAACAAAAGATTCAAATTCCTAAACTAGCAATAGATTAGTGATAAGACAAACCAGGTGATTAAACTCGTAAGAACTATCAATAATCATAATATTGAATTGAGAATAGAAATTAATGATCAAGAGATAAAAATATTGAGTAAAGCATTTTACAAAATACTAATTCATTTGCTTCAATTGTTTGACCCAAGATGAGGAACTTAGTCTTCCATACAAAAGTAGTCACTAAAATAAACTATAAATTGGAAATTAATTTGTGTTTCTAATGATTTAAAAGTAGAAGAAGTATATTGAAGATGATCCACAACATCTCCTTATATAGGTATTTAATGAGTATCTCCATAAAGCTTCATAAAGTATGAGCATAATTGCCGAAATAAAAGAGAAGTATAAAAGTGGTCGGAATCCAATACTGAGCCCCAGGGCCGTCTCGGGATTTTGGGGCCCCCCGTGCAAACATTAAATATGGGGCTGTATAAAACATTTTAAGAAACCAATTTTTAAAATAGAAGGGAATAAAAAAAAGACATAAATGTAACTGCCAAGTCTTAAACCTAAGATCTAGTGTTTGAAACTTAATTGTTATCCAACAAGACACTATCTTTCATTGAACATTTAGAGTACTACATTTATTTATTCATACAATTACTATGATTTCTAGCCCAAAAATTTGGGGATCCTGTGCAACCGTGCGGCCCACACAGGCCCAAAGACGGCCCGGCTAAGCCCTTCCAAACGGTTAGAAGATCAGGAGATTTTGCCGCTCCAAGCGGCTTTTTCTTGTGTCGTTTTCTCTTCTTCACTTGTTTCCGTGCTTTGACTTTGATGTTTTGGACCTTGACTTGTCTTTAATCCACAAGCATTTGATTCTTATTCGCCCATTAGTTGGCATGTGTTTGGTCCAAGACATAAGTCTAAAAATGTCCAAGTCACTTTTCAAACTCATAACGCGATCCTCGATCACGACACCTACACATTAAAGCGAAATTGCGTTGAAACACATCCAAACAACGCAGGTACTACCAAAATGCATCATTGAGCTAAAATAATAATTATTAACAATAATCGGGGCTAAAGTAACTAAGAATTGGGTTGGTAAAGACGGTATAAAATAATTGTATCACACCTCAACATAATGTTGTTTCTTGATATTAATCAATTCGAACTTCAAATCTTTCAATTGATGTGTGAGAAAATTAGTTTTCTCCTTTAGTTCTATAGTTACAGCTTCATGAGCTATAACCTCGGATTTTAGAAGGTTGTTTTTCTCTTTTAGATCTGAAGTTATAACATCATTAACTATAACCATAGATTCCAGAAAATCATTTTTCTCTTTTAGATCTGAAGTTATAACATCATTAGCTATAACCATAGATTTTGAAATAACTTTTTGAGATTGAACTGATTCTAAGGTTATAGCTGAATCAGTTGTAACCTTAAAATTCAACTTCTTAACCTTCGATTTTAAAACTTGATTTTTTTTGCAATATCAAGAATTTGTTCTTTCAAATCAGTTAATTCAAGATTTTGTTCATGACATGATCAAGAGTATTCTCAAAATATTCTGTAGATACCCGTATCTGTCGATATTGCCATCTATAGAAATCCCGACCAACACCCGATGATGATAAGACGACATGTACACAACTACTCGACTTAGTCATTATTCCGTGCTTATTTTCGATGTAGAATGGGCGTTATCGACGAGGAATTTAATTAATTTAAATGAAATTTAAATTAGTTTTCACATTTCAAATGAATTCATTTTATTTTACCTTAATTTGAATTTATTTACCCATATTTATTTTTATTGAAAATAAAATAAATATTATTTTTCGTCATTTAGTTTATTCTGAATTGAAAAATCATTTTAAATTCCATTTTAAATCTCGATTAGAAAAACTCGAGTTTTGTTACGATCTCTAGCTCGAAGCAGCTTGATTTGGAGCTCGATTTTGGGCTCATTTTGATCCGATTTTCAGAAAGATTTCTAACCCATTTTCATCTATAGTGAGTCTAGTATTCAAATATCCTTGCTCGAAACCCAACCGACCATTTTTAGCCCACCTTATACCTCCCATCGACACAACTACCCAAATCAAGCCCGAGCACGACCTTTGCTCACTTACGGTCAGATCGACCTACCCTAGGCCTCGAAGCTCGAGCTCGAACCAACACCTATCCAAAATAGACACTCAAGCCTACCCATTAAGCCATATCCAGTTAAAAATATCAGTCAAATATTGCTCCTAATTCGTTGCCAAAACCGTGAATTACAACCTCTTAAGATGACCTCTTAAGATGTTGTTATTCTTCCTTCCATAAATTCAATCCAAATCTTCCAATTCTAGTAGGAATTCTATCTATAATATTAATAAGACTAATTAATATTATTTTAGGAGCTTCCAACTCCGAAAATAACCATAAAAAGCCTCCAAAATTTTGGACAACACAAACTGCCAAAAAAGAGTTTATTTCGCTTTTCTAATTTCGATCCAATCTTTCTTTAAGGTAAAATATTTGTCGGTATCTTTTCCATACCTGATAAATTTGTCTTTTAGAAAGTTATAACTCATTAAAATAAGCTCGTAAATCTCGTTCACGTTGCTTATTCCAAACGTGTGAGAGTAAGACTTCCTTACTTTCCATAATTCAATCAATATCTTTTCTTTTGTTAAGAGAATGTATCTGAATCTGGAAGGAGTTAAAAAATTTGAAAATACTCTTTATTTTTTTGTGTGAACCATCCAACCCACCGAAAACCTTCCCCAATCAAGCCTTTCACTATAAATACCCTTCATTTATCCTTCATTCAAGGGGATTGAAAGCTAATACAATTAAAAGTTTAAAACCCTCATCAAATCACGAGACACCGAGACACAAACCCTCAAATTTCATGCCTCAAAACCTAAAAAAACCGGACCTAAATCCCAGATCTGAAAATTAGACTCTCTTAGGTTTCTAAAACATCTTTCGGATCTAAAATCTGATTAGGAACGAATTCACAAAGCTAAAAACAAAATCAACCTTTATTTTCAAAGAAGATTTCGGTTTTGCAAACAAACTCGTCGAAGGCGGCCCCTCAAGACAATATCTACAATCGATTATGACACGAAGACTTTGTCAAAGATACATGTAGGTTGAGGATGCAATAATCCCTTTCTCTTTTTCCTCCTTTATTTCGTTTTCTTCAATTATGATCATATATTGTTTATATCGTTAACTAACTCGTTTCCATGTGGAGTTCGATATTATTGTGATATAATTTATGTATGAAGGAGGATGGGATATCATATGTCGTTGTTAATGCCAATGGATGGCTTATATTACATATGAATTTGTTTTCTGTTAGGAATTAGAATGATTTCTGACAATCTTGTTGCACATATCGCATGTTTAATTCAATTAAGCATAGGACTTGTTTAATTATGTTCTTTTGTTAGATCTATCTTAGAATTCATTGAGATCTGATATTTTTGGCATGTTAACATATAAAAGATGAAATCTTTTTTATTAATTCACATGTTTTGCTTTAACTAATTGGATATGATTAATTAGAATTGCATGAAATCGCATGAATAGCATTGTTTGTGTTGATTTGTTTTTCTCATATGTTTGAATCCTTCATAGGTCACGTTTTATTCTAAGACTAAGAATTAGTCTTATTTTCACATGATTACTCACATGTCTAATTTAGTTATGAAATAATTAAAGTGAAGATTGCATGTTTGTTTTAACCAGATTAATTATGAAATAACTTAATCTAATTTGATTGTTTATCACATGTCACATGAATGAAACCCGACTTGACTTAGAATAGGTCTTGTACGATCCCAAATTGACCGTAAAGGTCTCGGCCAACCTCGTTATGCATGCCCTCCTTGGTTTGCTCTTTTGCATTCGTTTGTTGTTTGATTTGCGATTGTTATTGTAATTGTTATGCAACTAATGTTCGCTAATCTATCTTATGCTAAAGATAAGTAAACCTTCTTCTCTATCTCCTTTTTGTTTGTTTACTAGAATAGTTAATGAACTTCACATGCTAAATAACTCGACGAAGTTTAATTGCATTAAATCGGCAGAGAATTGATGTCACATACTAGGGTTTTAAAACAACGATTGCACATATGAGCTCGTAGCCAATATAGCCATTGTTTTCTATTAGTAGAGACCGTTATTCCAACGGGCGGGGTTGGGTGTTAATTAAAGAATTTAATCAAACTTCCTAACACGTAAATTCAAACGAACCTAAATCTCTACTTGGTTTCTAAATCCCATTTAAAAATTTAGTGGTGACTCTAAATCACATATTTTCGCGTGGATGTAAATTTCCCTTGTCCACAATTTGGCGACTCCGCTGGGGACTTAAAGCTTGAAAATAGAAAATAATGGCTATTAGTTTTACCTAGTTTATATTTTATTTTTGTTTATCATGCATAAACCCTAATTGAGACTTTAGGAGGACCATCAAGCCCGTGTATCGATTGCATTGTTACTTGATGACGTCCACTATTCCGGTTTAAAGACCAAGGTGGTTTCGTGGAGGTTAGCAAGTGGATTCCCGACCATTTTGTACAATACTTATGGCGGGTCTACTCTTCCCTAATGAAGCGGAATCATTGACATAGACCCACTTTAGAAGACCGACCGAGACTTAGAAGAGTTTAGGCCATGCATAGCATCCATAATATGTGAATGACTACGTGATTGCTTGATCCCGAGTCATGTTTTTCAAACCTATTTTCGAAAATCGATTGTCTAGAATAGGCTTCGTTTTCGAAAATTCAAATTAATTTCAATCGTGCAAAAATTTTGGTCTGCCTTGTTTGCCCAAATTTCAAAAAATTACATACCCTATTTCAATCCCGAGTCTTTAAACTCATCAGCTTTTGAAATAAAAAAGATCCATTTTCCAAGGCGAAATAATGCCCAAATAGAGTTAAGATTTCATCCATATTTTAACTCTATTTACCAATCCCGAACTTTCGAAAGAATCACTTCCTAAGCGAAGTAATAGAGTTAAGATTCTTACCCATATTTTAACTCTATTTTCGATCCGGAGTTTTGAAAATAGCATTTTCAATATTTCGATTTTCAAAAACGATCTAAAAAGGACATTTTTAGGCCGTTATAATGCCCAATTTGATACAACTTTTTTTTTTTCAAATTAATCCGACCCATGTAAATTCCCGATTCTTAATCAAGCATGAGATTGAGTCGAGTCTAAGGTAGTATCTTAACTATACAAGGTCATCTCCCCCATATCCTAAAGAATCTAGGATATGACACATTTGGATCACACAAGTTCAAATCTTGGGTCCAAATCACATGAGTCCAAGTCAAACCACAAGGAACGCTTCAACTAGCCCACATAGACGTCCCTCCATCGAACCCATGGGCCGTACACGGTCCAATCACGGGTTTGGTGATACCTAGCCCAGTCTAAAATTGAGTCGCTATGCCGTCGAATCTCGTTAAAATCCCAAGTTTGGGTCAAACCGATGTCTAAAGTCAACCATAAGTCTAACCCATGTCAAAATGAACCTAGGGGTCGAACCTATAGTCTTGTTCAAGTCCGAGTCTTCTCATATGGGTCATGTTTTTGGGTCAAGTCCAAGGTGTGCAGGTTTTATCCAAAATATTGATTGGTGCGGGTTTTCTTGTAGAAAGGCCGCCGAATACCTGACTTAAAGTAATGGAAGACGCAATCAACAAGCTTAGTGCGACAATGGAACTTATGATGACTCGGATGGAGAATATCGAGTCCAAGCTCACCGACTCATCCGTCCCATCTCAATCCAATTTGGAGAAATGGTTTCAGTTTATCGAATATAGATTGAAATTAGACCAAGGGAAAAGTATCCATTTCTAAAATGCAAGGACCTATACTCTAGTTCTAGACAAGCTATCCACAAACTTTGCACTTACTGATATTCCAATGTTTGAGGGCACTGAGGATCCGGTCCATCATGTTAAGTCATACAAGGATTACCTAGCTTTGAAGGGAGTACCTGCTGAAATGCTCTCTAAAATATTTGCTCAATCCTTGGGTACTCACCTAAAAGCATGGTTCTACAACTTAGACCTAAAGAATTTTCCCACTTTTGAAGACGTCACAGTTGAATTCTGCAGACACTATGCTGATAATATGGAAATCCAAACCCTTATGGGAACATTAGAGGTGATGACCCAAAAAGAAAAGGAAGGTTTCACCGAGTTCTATTCAAGGTGGCGTGGTGAAAGCGTGAAGCTAGCTAAGAAGCCCGGTGAGGTTGAAATGGTGGATATGTTCATAAATAATTTACCACCCGTCTACCGAAATGCTCTCAAGTACCATAACTTCAATTATTTTAAAGAATTGGCCCGAAGTGGAAGGAAAGTCAAAGACGATCTTAGAGCCACTGAAGTCGAAAAACCTAAGGGATACCCGGGATCATCTTCTAAGAGTAAGGCTCTCACAACTACTAACTTTGTGGAAGCCATTAATGCACTCGAAAATGGGTCCAAAAGGCCACAACGCCAAAGCCCAAGAGTATTTACTGATATTGGGTGTACCTATGCTTATGCTCTTCAAAGACTAATGGCCTAAGGAAAGCTAAAGCCCATTGGTCCAATCCCCGATATACCGGTTGAACAACGAAAGAAATTGTAAAAACCCGATGCTTATTGTGCCTACCATCAAGGAAAGGGTCATGACATCGAGAATTGCTTTAAGCTAAAGCATGAAATCCAAGATATGATTGAGAACGGAACGCTCCCAATCCCGACTACAAAGCCCAACAACGTCACTAACCCATTTGGTGACCATGTCAATTTCATCACTGTCGAAGACAATGTTGATCATTTCCGTCCCACTCGCTCGTGTTATCTAAAGGGGTGTACATCGGGAATATATTTGTGGATTTCTCTAAGTACCTACCAAGCCCAAAGAATGAAATTCATATTGGAAATTTTGCTATAGATTGAACTCCTTATCTCTCCGAAAATACTAACGAAGTTAACGGTATTTGAGCCGATGATGAGGATGATATATACCTTACTAAGGGTGCTACTGTTCCTCACACACAAGCAGAAATCCAACGACTAAGGAAATAAGCCCATGAGTCTAATCATTTGACTCGATTTGGGCGCCCATTTCGCGTCGAGAAGGCAAGCCATGCCTCTAGTTCTAAGGACATCCCTGAAAAAGTATTTTCCAAAGACCCTGCAACAGTCGAGGTTCTTGGTGAAGGGACGACCTCCGAGGCTTCCCTAATCAAGCAACTCCAAAATACTAAGACCGATGTATCCATTTGGTAACTCATGTTGAGTTCATTTGAACACCGACAAGCTTTACTTCAAGCTCTTATGAATATGATCGTGTCAAAAATGTCACTCCCGACAACATGGTTACTTCCATTGTCCAACCAAGGCTCACCAATGCCGTGACATTTTCAGATGGGGATCTTCCCCCGTTTGGGCCTCAACACAACTTTGCCCTTTATATTGCTATTATATGTCGGAACAAACACATTCCGATGACTTTAGGGGATGACGGGTCCGTTGTAAATGTCCTTCCTTTAAAGACCGCTCACATTTTTGGCCTTGAAAAGAATGATTTCATACCAACCAATCAAACGGTTTGGGGTTTCGATGGTACAGTACGTCGAGTGTCCGGACTAGTCAACATAATGATTCGGGTTGGATTTACGGAACGAGAAATAACATGTCAAGTGATAGATGTCACTTCATCCTTCAATTTTCTATTAGGTAGGCCTTGGATCTATGCGGCAGGGGCCGTATCTTTAACATTACATCGAAAAATCAAAATCCCGTTCAAGGGTGAGGTCATTACCATCAATGATACACCAATTGTAGTGGCCGGAGGGGATATATCTTCCGCAGTGAGGGACGATCCCCCCCCCCCCCAACGATCCGTGTGGGTTCGAAGTAGCCAAAACCATCAAGCTCAATCCCGAGTTGGAGAATATGGACCTATACACAAATAGTCGCGTTTGCGAGGTCGTTTTCAAAACCGGAAAATACTTTGGTTTATCATTATACCCTCGAAGAGAAGATACATTCGAAGTCAAACTACCCATGGACAAAGGGATGACATTTGGGCTTGGATATAAACCCACCGGGAAAGATTATCTCAAGAAGAGTAAGAAACCGATCGAAGACCGGGAAATCGAAATGGAATCGTATCTTCTTACTTTAAATGGATACTTTACGAGGGCCGGCGAAGCCGATCCTTGTTTGGATTTTCCCGAACCCATTTATGATTGGAAGCGTAGGAGACTACTTCCCGGGATTGAAATATTCCAAGATTGTTACTACATCCCTGAGGACATCCTAACCGTAATGCCTGTTAAGACAAAACCGGCCCCAATCACTCATAATAGGGCTTTGGGCCTTCTCTTCGGAGAAGAAATGAAAATTGAGATACCGAACGAAGGTTTGGTAAACATGATCCTTAGAAGTGAAAGGTTCGATCTATCTACCCTCATTTCCGAGGTAGATCCTTAGAGGACTAGCTGGGGATGGCGGAAAACCATTAAATGGACCGACAACAAAGGGCTTTTATTCAAATTAACTACTGGAGAGGGCAAGATTTTCAACCCAGATGATGAAACTGATTCCGAGTCTGAGTCCGAGTCGAGTCCTAAGTCTGAGTCTATGGTGTCAAGTGTTGAAAACACCCCCTCCCCAGTCTTTCCTTCCCATGCTGGTATTCCGGGGCCTGTCCCGAATACCCCTATTCCACAACTGAATTCTGATCAGTTGGCCCAAATGTTATCGCATTTCGCGAATTTTCAAATTAATAATAAAAAGAACCAGTTTGCTTATGACTTGTTTTATTTACATTGCAATTCAATTTTTGAAAATGATTTTTTTAGTAATGACATTGAGAATGAGGCCGAAGGCGAATTAATTGAAGATGATGATGAGGTAAAACCGCCTCCACAATTGGTTAAAGGGTTGGAAGAATACGACCAAAGAAGCTCGGTAATCGAAGATACCGAAACCATTAATATGGGAACCTTAGTTGAACCGAAGGAACTTAAGATAGGAACTACCTTAGATCCCGAAGAAAGGCAAGGGTTTATGATGTGACCAATATTTGAGCATATTTAGTCCTCGAATTAGCCTCGTTCCTATGCTTTTTAGTGCATAATTGGGTCATTTACTATCTTTAGTCTTTCGTTTTGCATATTCTTTGAGGTATGGTTTCCTTGGTAAGAGAGGACAGCAAACCTTGCATTTTCATGGCAAAATGGAGCTAAATTGATCGAATCTAATAACCAAGCATCAAAGTGAAGACAAGACTAGAAGGCCTATGTAAATAATGGAGTAGATGGGCAATGATGAGAAGATCCTTGCATCCCCAACAAAATCCTTGAGGATTGTTGGAAGAAGAAAAGAAGAAATGAAGAAGAAGCTTGCTGAGCTACTATCCGCTCGTCGCAGCCTCGGGATAATCGTCCTAGCCCTCAAGAATCCGAGCGTCCCACCGCCCAGTCCACTCGTCCTGGACCTCCACAATCCGCTCGTCCCGACCATCTGGCGCCGTTGCTGGGGACGGTGTTAAGTTGATTTGATTTTCTTTGATTGTTCTTAGTTGTGTCTTTCTTTGCCTTGGGGAAGTAAAACTCCTCAAGGTCTGTTCAAATTATTTTCAAGTTGTTTGATATTTTGCATTTCTAGAAGATTACAAGGTAACTTGTTACCCATTGATCACGAAATTGAAAGAACTTTGACAAACAATAGAAGACTTGCTAGAAATACTTTGAGAGGTATTGGTGAAATTGTGGATATTCAACCAAATAAGATTGAGTTCATCAACCCTTTTGCAAGAGAAGGAGAGGAGAACCCAACACAAAATCCACCACAAAATCAACCCACAATGCCTAAATTTTCATCACATTCCCTACCAACTGAGGAGAACCTACCCAATGGTACTCCCACACCACAACATTTGACCGGTAATTTCATTGCAAAATCCGCATTTATCCAATTAGTCGAAAGAAGCCAATTTGGGGGAATGCCTAGTGAAGACCCTCATTCTCATATGGAGACTATTTGTGACTATTGTGATGCGATTTCTCAAACCGGAGTAACTCAAGGCCAAATTCGGTGGGTCTTATTTCCTTTTTCTTTGATTGGTACTGCGAAACAATGGCTAAAGAGCCTTGATAAGGCTACTCTTGGTATTGACTCTTGGAAGAAATTGGCTCTTGCTTTCTACAAAAAGTTCTACCCTCCGGAAAAGACTAACATGCTAAGAGCCCAAATCACGGGGTTTAAACAAAGGGGCGAAGAATCTTTGTATGAAGCTTGGGAGCGATTCAAAGGAACTTGTCGCTCATGTCCTCATCATGCACTTAGCGAGTGGTTCCTGGTACAACAATTTTGGAATGGCCTTTATGAAGACTCCCGAAACATTCTCAACATGGGATCAAATGGTATGTTCACCAAAGTTGACGATAATCAAACATGGAACAAGATTGAGGAAATGGCGGTCCATAACTCACAATATATTAGACCTCGGAATGCTACTAGAGGAGGAAAGCATGAAGTGGACTCCATTACTCAATTGGGTGCTCAACTTAGTGCTCATATTGATACCATCAATTTGAAGTTTGAGAAGGCTATGATGAAACTTGAAGAAGCCTCCAAATTACCAAAGCAACATGTTAATGCCATGGTGGCATCTTCATCCATTCCCAGTGGAATATGTGGGAATTGTGGAACTTTGGGACATGACCAAAGTGAATGTAGGGGAACAAGTGAACAAGTGAATGCTTTTCAAGCATACAAGAGTGGTACCCCTTATTCCAACTATTACAATGAAAACACCAAATTCCATCCAAATCTCTCATACAAAAGCCAAAATGTTCAAAACCCTCAACCAACATACACCCCACCTCCAATGAGAAACCAAAATCAACGACCCTTTTACAACCAAAACCAAGGTTACCAAAATCAAACTCCATACACTCAATCAAATGACCAAGGTTTTGATGTTCAAAAAGCGGTCCTCCAAATGCAAAAGAACCAACAAGAGTTTTTTCACTCAAATGCAAAAGGATAGCCAAGCAAAAGACATCACCATTAACAACATACTAGCTCACACAAAGATGTTGGAGACCCAAATGTCTCAATTAGCATCTTCAAGTTCACAAAGACAAAAGGGGTGATTACCACCTCAAGGTAATCCCCCAAGACAAGAATCGGTGAGTGCCATCCATTTGAGGAGTGGTACAAGGTATGAGGGGCCGAAAGGCCCGTTGATGAAGATGTTGTGAATGCTAGTGACAAGGAAAGAGTTGTTGAAAACTCTAAAGAAGAAGAACCCACCATTCAAGAGGTTTCAAAGAAAAATGAATAAAAGGCCAAAGAAAAGGAGCCTATTGTGATTAGACTTCCATTCCCGAGTCGTCAAGCTAAGCCTATGTTTGATGACCAACTTGGGAAATTCATGGAGATTGTGAAGAATTTAGAAGTCTCGCCCATTTACGGAATTAATCAATCATGTTCCGGCCTATGCAAAGTATATGAAACATATCCTTACAAAGAAGAAATCAATCTGGAAGCTTCAGACTATTGCTTTCACTAAAGTGAGTAGTGGCATTCTATATGGAAGTTCACCTCCAAAGCTCAAGGATCCGAGAAGTTTCTCCATTCCATGCACTATTGGTGACACTACAATCAACAAAGCTTTATGTGACCTTGGGGCAAGTGTTAGTGTCATGCCATATTCGGTGGGTCTTATTTCCTTTTTCTTTGATTGGTACCGCGAAACAATGGCTAAAGAGCCTTGATAAGGCTACTCTTGGTATTGACTCTTGGAAGAAATTGGCTCTTGCTTTCTACAAAAAGTTCTACCCTCCGGAAAAGACTAACATGCTAAGAGCCCAAATCACGGGGTTTAAACAAAGGGGTGAAGAATCTTTGTATGAAGCTTGGGAGCGATTCAAAGGAACTTGTCGCTCATGTCCTCATCATGCACTTAGCGAGTGGTTCCTGGTACAACAATTTTGGAATGGTCTTTATGAAGACTCCCGAAACATTCTCAACATGGGATCAAATGGTATGTTCACCAAAGTTGACGATAATCAAACATGGAACAAGATTGAGGAAATGGCGGTCCATAACTCACAATATATTAGACCTCGGAATGCTACTAGAGGAGGAAAGCATGAAGTGGACTCCATTACTCAATTGGGTGCTCAACTTAGTGCTCATATTGATACCATCAATTTGAAGTTTGAGAAGGCTATGATGAAACTTGAAGAAGCCTCCAAATTACCAAAGCAACATGTTAATGCCATGGTGGCATCTTCATCCATTCCAAGTGGAATATGTGGGAATTGTGGAACTTTGGGACATGACCAAAGTGAATGTAGGGGAACAAGTGAACAAGTGAATGCTTTTCAAGCATACAAGAGTGGTACCCCTTATTCCAACTATTACAATGAAAACACCAAATTCCATCCAAATCTCTCATACAAAAGCCAAAATGTTCAAAACCCTCAACCAACATACACCCCACCTCCAATGAGAAACCAAAATCAACGACCCTTTTACAACCAAAACCAAGGTTACCAAAATCAAACTCCATACACTCAATCAAATGACCAAGGTTTTGATGTTCAAAAAGCGGTCCTCCAAATGCAAAAGAACCAACAAGAGTTTTTTCACTCAAATGCAAAAGGATAGCCAAGCAAAAGACATCACCATTAACAACATACTAGCTCACACAAAGATGTTGGAGACCCAAATGTCTCAATTAGCATCTTCAAGTTCACAAAGACAAAAGGGGCAATTACCACCTCAAGGTAATCCCCCAAGACAAGAATCGGTGAGTGCCATCCATTTGAGGAGTGGTACAAGGTATGAGGGGCCAAAAGGCCCGTTGATGAAGATGTTGTGAATGCTAGTGACAAGGAAAGAGTTGTTGAAAACTCTAAAGAAGAAGAACCCACCATTCAAGAGGTTTCAAAGAAAAATGAATAAAAGGCCAAAGAAAAGGAGCCTATTGTGATTAGACTTCCATTCCCGAGTCGTCAAGCTAAGCCTATGTTTGATGACCAACTTGGGAAATTCATGGAGATTGTGAAGAATTTAGAAGTCTCAGTTCCATTTACGGAATTAATCAATCATGTTCCGGCCTATGCAAAGTATATGAAACATATCCTTACAAAGAAGAAATCAATCTGGAAGCTTCAGACTATTGCTTTCACTAAAGTGAGTAGTGGCATTCTATATGGAAGTTCACCTCCAAAGCTCAAGGATCCGGGAAGTTTCTCCATTCCATGCACTATTGGTGACACTACAATCAACAAAACTTTATGTGACCTTGGGGCAAGTGTTAGTGTCATGCCATATTCGGTAAGCAAGATGCTAGGAATGGGAGAGCTCAAATGCACCAATATCACGCTTCAAATGGCGGATAGATCCAAAAAGACACCTTTAGGGGTGTGGGAAGATGTTCCCGTAAGAATTGGCAAATTCTTCATCCCGGTGGATTTCGTTATTGTTGACATGGAAGAAGACTCCAACATTCCTATTATTTTAGGAAGACCTTTCTTCCACACCGCGGGAGCGGTGATCGATGTAAAACATGGAGAGCTCACCCTTGAAGTGGGATATGAAACCATTACTTTCAATCTTGAAAAGACTATGAGAGCTCCACGATTACATGAGCCATGTTTTATGGTTGATCACTATAGCCGGAAAGATGATAGGAAGAAGTTGGCATTTCAATGGAAGAAGAAAGTGGATGATGCTCCATCAAAAGAGCAAGGAAATTGCAACAATGAGAGCTTGAAAAGCTCACCCATGACAAGTGAAGAAGAAGGCCTCATTGGCCAAGAAAAGAAAGAAGGAGAGTTGTCTTCATCAACTCAAGACATTTTTAGTGATCAAGTAGACGCAGTATGCGGTCTTTGCGATGATGAGTTTGAAGGGATATTCAATCCCTATATCGGTAATGCTATAGCCCAAGACCATCATTCAGAACAAAAAGTATAAAGGTCTATTGAAGATCTTTATCATGACAATGAACAAGCTTTCGACTACTTCTTCAAGGTGTTGAGTAACATCAACAACACCTTGAACATGCCCCCTTGACATCTCATTATTGGATGAGAGTTTGGTGGAGTCCTCCCTAGACCACAATTTGTAAATATTCTAACTCTCTAACCTGCATTTTAATTATCGTATTGCATTTTTGTCATTTTTGGATTTGCATTTCTATGCCTTGATCAAGATTTCATCATTTTGAGAGAAGTGAGGGAGGGACTTATGAGTTTGTTAATGTGTAGTGTTTTGCCTTAGTGTGGGGATAGCAATTTCCTAGGCTATCTATGCCTTTGTAGTGCCCCCAGAATGAAGAACACAAGAATTGAAGAATGAAATGACACGAGTTATGAAGCACCCACAGATAGACCTGAATCCGTGTGGAAGAGGCAGAATCCGAGCGTCCCGAGGCAAATCCGCTTGTCTTGAAATGAACCCGAGCATCCAGTGCATAAGACGCTTGTCTTGTGAAGCTGCAGAATTAATTTTTGGGTCTGACTGAGAATCCAAGCGTCCCAGCAAGGAATCCGCTCGTCTCAGCCAGGACGGTCGTTCCAGAGGGAAGACGCTCGTCTTTGCACTGTCAATTTTTGCGATTTCTCCCTGGAAAGGAATCCGAGCATCTCCAGCATAGGACGCTCGTCCTAGCTCAAGAATCCGCTCGTCTTACCTTTGAGACGCTCGTCCCCAGGCGCTTTTCCTGAACCCAGAAATTGTAGAATCCGAGCGTCCCTACCCTGAAGCCGCTCGTCTCCCTCTGCTTTTCAAAAATTCAACGGGTCTTTTAAACCCTCCTTCCCAACTCATTTTCATTATTTCAAACACAAACACTACCCAAAGCCCCAAAACCCTCATCCTCTCCATCAACAAAAATTAAATTTCTCAACCAAAATCAACCAAATCAAATCCAAACTTCCTCAAAACAAAAATTAATCACTCCTTTAGCAACAACAAGTGATTAAAACACCAAAATCTTCAAGTTTTGAGTCGATTTTTGGGATACAAGGCAACATTCATCTATCCTAAACCGATTTGGGCATTACTAGAAATTGAAGATTTCAAGCTTTCATTGGTGTTACTAAGTAAAGGAGTATGGGCAAGAACTAAAGGAGGAAGCAAGGCACCCCAAAAGAAGAACCTTTCTAAGAGACAACAAGCTCTTCAAGACAAACAAGCATCAAAGGCATTGGTAGTTCATAATACAAGGTTGGAGATTCAAGAACAAAATCCTCCTATGGAAGCTACTACTTCTACTACTCCGGTCATTGAACAATTAGCCGATTATCCAAAGGTAATTTTCACTTCCGACTCCCATAGGAAGAAATTTATTCTCTTTGCTAAGAAAACCATCATGCCTACCAAGTTCATTTGTCAAGATGCATTGTCAAAATTGGGTGTTCTTGAGCAAACAAAGACCTTTTTCGAGTCTATGGGATTGAGTAAATTGTTTAAAATACAAGAATTGACCTACTCCTCCCTCACCTTAGAGTTTTTGAGCTCTTTGAAAGTCACCAAGGTGGAGACCCTAACCAATATTGAGTTTCATCTCGAGAATGTTGATAGAAAATTGTCTTATGGCGAAATTGGTAAGATATTTGGCCTTAGTGATAGCCCTAAATACACAAACAAGCCTACCAAGTATGACCCCACTCCTCTATGGAAGGCCATTTCCGGAAAAGAATTTACATCTTATCATGATTTTCGTGCTCTCTTAGTCCATCATCCGGGCATAAGAGTATGGCATAAGGTTGTTGGGAATACCTTGATAGCTAGGAAAGGTACAAATCATCTTACCGAACTTGATTTTGTTCTTCTTGAGTCGGCTTAGAACATTGGGAGAGAATTCACAAAGCCATACAATGCTTTTTGACTTTTAATTGATAGATGGCTTAATGTTGATTGTGCCAAAGAAGGCACGGCCTTTATTGTCAATGGAGGATTAGTGACTTATTTGGCTACGCACTTTAACCGTGATTTCAACAAGAATGACACTTATACACCGGTAAAGGGAGGCCCTACCATTGATCTAGCCACCATGATTCTAAAGTTCAAATGGGTCAAGAATGATACTCTTGATAACAAATTTGGGTGGTTGACAAATGAAGCTAAATCCTTCACATTGCCTAGCAAGATTTGCCGCTTGAATGTTCATAGACCGAATTACCTTCTCCCACTCTCCGAAGAAGCCGAATACATCATTCAACACCAAGGGGAAGAAGTTGTTGAGCCCTCCTCCTCCATTGTCACCCCACCTTATCCATTTGTCTACCACGAGTTCAACCCCGAAAATGCCAAGGCGGGAAACGATTACTTGACTCTATTGATGAAGGAAATGCATAAACAAGCTTATAATGATAGAGTTGATGCTTACAAAGCACAATATCCGCCCTCCTACATCTTGCTAGGCAAGGACTTCTCGATCCATCTTGTCCTTTGCCTAGTTGGGCGGATAAGGAGGTATTCTTACCTAGCACTTCTATGGGTGGTAGACCTGGTGAAGAGGAGATGGTTGTTGATGAGAGTGATGAGCAAGAAGGTGAAGATAAAGAAGTTCAAGAAGAAGTGGAAAGTGAGGATGAACAAGAAAGTGCAAGTCAGAGTGGAAATAACTCCACATCCATGGAGGTTGATAATGCCCCAAGTGAGGAAGATGATGATGATGGTGATGACACAATGGGCGAGGATTAGAAAACACTTGGAGAATCCTACATGCTTACACCTCCTTTATGGTTTGTTTACTTCTCTTGTTTTTATTTTATCTTGATCATTTTGTGGTGTCCTAGCAACATTAGATGACTAACACCTTGGTTCCATTATTAAGGTGTTCATTTTTATTGCTCCCAACTTTCAAAATACAAAATGACAAATTGTAGTTTCATGCATTGCATTTTTATGCATGAACTCCCTTAATTTTTGACATTAGAAATAGTGTCTATATTTGTTTGGGGAAGTTTATGCATATGCATTGGGAGCTAATCTAAGTTATGCTCTCCACCAAAACCAAAAACCATGCATCATATAGCATAGCTTAGTTTGCATTCACTCTTGTTTATATATCATATAATTTGCATTTAGCTTAGAAATCACGCATTTTCATATAAATTGCATAATTTCTTATCATATTGGTCATTGAGGACAATGCCCCTACTAGTGTGGGGATAGGAAATTATAACTTGACTTTTTAAAACAAAAACCAAAAAAAATTAAAAAATTTCGAAAATACAAAAAAATTTGAAAATTTGAAAAATACAAAAACAAGTTCATTTCCTTTGTAGTGTAGTCTTGTATATATAGTTTTGTATATAATGTGTTTGTCCATCCTTTTTCACATTGATCGACTACGCCACATCCGAGACATGAGGATATTGAAGACCGCATGGTATGGTCTTTCCTATCTCCCTTTTCCTATTTATGTTAATGACTATGTGGCTCTATTTTGATTGATGCGGTAAAAACAATGTGAAATAAGGATTGCATTTAGATTATTTAGCATACTAGTTGGTAGAAGCATATGCATTAGAGATGTATATATGTTAGTTGCATCATGGCTTATAGTTGCATGTTAGGAAAAATTTTGTGAAACCGTCTATTTGGGAAGCTTGATAAGTGTATATAAGACCCTTGTAGATACTTTTTCTTCTTAAGACTTTGCTTGTTAGAATACTTGTAAAACACCCTAGGATGTGTCATGCTAGTATCCTTTGACCCATGGATTAAGGCCTAGTCAAGAGTACCTTGTGGTGTGATAACTCCTTGGCTACCATTTATTCCAAGGTGACCCATGAAACCATGCGACCATCATCCATATTCTACCACATTTTTGTCATCAAAGGGAATGGGCACAAAAATTGTTCAAAAATTTGAGTTCAAGAAATGAAAAGAAAAGAAAAAGTTTGCAATTGCATCAAAGAAAAGAGGAGTAACAAAAATGAAAAATACTATGCTTGAAATAAAAGCACCCTCACTACAAATGGGGTAGCTTTGAAAATGTTCAAAAAGAAATGCAAAAAGTTGAAAAATTGTCAAGTGTTGAAAATGCCAAACATCAAAAGAAATGGCAAAGAAAGTGTTCTCAAAATGTTAATGCCACAAGAAATTGGGTGGAAAAATAACAACAAAAGCAAACTCCCAAAGGAAACTCAAATTCTATTGATCCCTTTTCCATCGTATCCACTTTTGTACATGGTAGAGAGGGGACGACCCTTCTTCTTGTCTAGGCAAGAAGGGGAATTCCGCGATCCTCCAGTGTTTCTAACACCATAGGGAGTCTATTCTTGACAAAAGCATTTAACAATTGAGGACAAAGGTACCCTAACTTGACACAACTTGGAGGTGATTTATTGGTATCCTTCTAGGCTTAATAATTTGAAGAAACTACATCTATAATGGAATGTGTACCCTTGAATTGCTTACCTTTTAGATAATTTTCGCCACTTAGATGAGGAAAGTGGCTATTATTTTGAAGATGCATCCATTACTTGGTTTATGTGCTTTAATGATTGGATGTGTCGCCATTTTGGCAAGACCCGCCTTGCCTTGCAAGAAGGCATCCTACCTCATAATTGTCTTGTTGTGAGGTGAAGGGGCGGAGTGAGACCCGCTAATTGTCTCATATCGGTTATATTAGTAGGTTAGTTTAAATAAGGGTCCTAGTTTTGTCACCTCTTTACTCGAGACGAGCAAAGGTACGGTTAGGGGATATTTTATGTGACCAATATTTGAGCATATTTAGTCCCCGAATTAGCCTCGTTGCTATGCTTTTTAGTGCATAATTGGGTCATTTACTATCTTTAGTCTTTCTGTTTGTATATTCTTTGAGGTATTGTTTCCTTGGTAGGAGAGGAGTGCAAACCATGCATTTTCATGGCAAAATGGAGCAAAATTGATCGAATCTAATGACCATGCATCAAAGTGAAGACAAGACTAGAAGGCCTATGTAAATAATGTAGTAGATGGGCAATGATGAGAAGATCCATGCATCCCCAACAAAATCCTTGAGGATTGTTGGAAGAAGAAAAGAAGAAATGAAGAAGAAGCTTGCTGAGCTACTATCCGCTCGTCGCAGCCTCGGGATGCTCGTCCTAGCTCTTCAGAATCCGAGCGTCCCACCGCCCAGTCCGCTCGTCCTGGACCTCCACAATCCGCTCGTCCCGACCATCTGGCTTGCTTGTTGTGATCTCAACTTATGCACATGTTATGTTTGATGAAATGCGAGCCTATGAATCCTTGAATTTTTTACCCATCACTTACCTTTTCAATAAGACTTGTAAGACATAAACCAAGTCGAGTCTCATTAGACCATGTATATAGTTGAGTATAGAGGATTAAGTCGACTTGTAGGTGTTGTACAATCTAATCGATTCGGCTCCGAGACCCAAACCATCTTACAATTGTAAGATATAAACCAACTCGATCCTATCACAACAATAATTGCTTGCTTATAATTTCAGAATATGTTTGTATGATCGATTTCCATGAATCCCCTATGAACCCATGACACCCGAGTGCTTTTAATCAATTGTTTACATCTCATTTTGATCATCTTGCTTGTTTATTTATATTGTTATTTAGTTTAGTGATCTTCTTATCTCAACCGAAATTGTGACACCCTTAGACACCACTACTTGCAATCGAAAATCCTACATCAATACCCGTCCCTTGGGATCCGACCTTTACTTACCTCTAAATGGTAGAATGTCAAGATGGACCCTTATGCTATCCGAATTCGATCTCAAATACATACCCTTAAAATCTATAAAAGGAAGGGTAGTGGCTGATTTCCTTGCCGAAAATCCAATTGAAGAAACCGAGGTAATCAACACTTGGTCATTTCCCGATGAGAACATAATCCATATCGAAGATGCTGTGTGGGACCTATATTTCGATGGAGCATCCAACTACATAGGACATGGAGTCGGAATTCTCCTCATTTCCCCAACAGGTGAACATGTGCCAGTCTCAATGAAATTGGACTTCAATGTCACCAACAATGCCGCGGCATACGAAGCATGTTTGCTCGGTTTGCGTTGCGCTCTAGACCAGGGCGTGAAACGACTTCTAGTGCACGGGGACTCGTCTTTGGTAATCAATCAAGTAGCCGGGTCCTAGAAAATCAAAAGTGAAAGTTTGGCTCCTTATCAAATAAGGATCGAGGAATTGGAAAGATTCTTTGATGATGTCAAATATGTTCATCTTCCGAGAGATGAAAATCAATTTGCCGATGCATTATCAAAATTGGTAGCCTTAACCAATATTCCCGAGCATATGGATAGTATGCCCATTTGTATGGAAAGGAGATCCGCACCATCATATGTGAATGCAATCGACAATCCCGAGGAATGTGAAACCGATCTTTGGTATACCGCCATCTTGAAATACAAAGAGACGGGAGAATACCCTTCAGACCTCGACACACGAGGAAAGCGGGCCCTTCGAATGTTGGCGGCCTAATTTATCAAGACCGATGACGGGCAGTTATACAAAAAGACCGCCCAAGGACTTCTTTTTCAATGTATCGATAAATCAACTTCCGAGAAGGTTATGGAAGAAGTCCGTGACGGAGAATTTGGGCCACACATGAACGCACACATGTTAGGCCGGAAAATCATGAGATTGGGTTACTATTGGACCACGATGGAAGCGGACTGTCGGAAATATGTTAGGCACTTTCATAATTGCCAAATTTTCGCGAATGTCCAACATGTACCTCCTTCGATGTTGTACACTATGACATCTCCTTGGCCATTTCAACCTGGGGAATCGACATAATTGG
The DNA here is from genome assembly GCF_048544455.1 of Silene latifolia. Lineage (NCBI taxonomy): Eukaryota > Viridiplantae > Streptophyta > Magnoliopsida > Caryophyllales > Caryophyllaceae > Silene > Silene latifolia. Next base: position 92,203,750 of record NC_133537.1, on the reverse strand, counting down.
AAAGGTAAACCCTTCCGGAACGGGAGGGCATTGCTATATTCTAGTTGTCATTCACTACTTCATGAAGTGGGTAGAAGCTAAATCTTATAAGGTTCTCAATGTAAAACAAGTGGCAAAATTCATTCAGAATGACATTATTTGCCGATATGGGGTCCCACACGAGTTCATAAGTGATCGTGGTACCCATCTTCAAGCTGAAACCGAACTTATACTTCAGAAGTATAAGATCAAACATCACAAATCATCACCTTATCGTCGACAGACAAATGGTGCGGTAGAAGCTGCCAACAAGACTATTGCAACTATTCTAAGGAAAATGACCGATAATTATCGGGAATGGCCTGAGAAGATACCCTTTGCATTATGGGGGTATATGACTTCAATAAGGACAGCAACGGGGGCAACCCCATATTATTTGGTGTACGGGATGGAAGCGGTTCAACCAGTCGAGTTAGAAATACCGTCTCTAAGAATCCTACTTGAAAGCGAGGTCCCAGAAGCGGATTGGGTCCAAGCCCGATATGATTCTCTAGTAAGCTCGATGAGCGCCATTTAAATGCCTTATATCATGTACAACTCTACCAGAAGAGGATAGAGAGGGCCTTTAACAAAAAGGTCAAACCCCGAGAAATCAAAGAAGGAGATTTGGTCTTGAAATCCATGGGTGCATTGTTCCCGGTAGACCCGAGAGGTAAATTAAAACCAAATTGGGTCGGCCCATATTTGGTCAAGAAGATTTTATCAGGTGGAGCCGTTCGATTGACAGATCTGGATGGGAACGACTTTGCAAACCCAACAAACTTAGATCAATTGAAGAAGTACTACCCTTGAAAAGGGACCTCATTCTCAAATGTTATGAAATAATATTTGAAATTGCAATGCATTTAGAATAAATCATAAGTTGTCGGTATTTGCCGACACTGGATTAAATACCTTTGTAACTAGAACTACGGACTCGGTTTTATTCTGCGCAAGCAGATACGTAGGCAACTCTTGAAAAGAGTACAACCGAAACATCAATTTTGTAATACAAAAATGAAATTTTTTGAATGCAGAAATTGGGGATTCTTAATAAATAGTAGTTTTATTTATTTATTTTTAATTCCGGGCGAAGCCCATTACAACTTTTATTTCCGAGCGAAGCTCATCACATAAACGAGAAGGAAAACACACAACATAATATAAATAATAATAGTAAAATAGACAAGAGTAAGTATCAAGCCTAGCTACAACCTGGGTCGCGCGGCCCATCACCACGAGACGATGTCTCACCCATCTTCAGTTTGGCCCGTTTCGCCGGAGGACCCACATCTTCTTCCCGCGGGCTTAGTCGGTCTCTCACACTCAGTCGAGGGCCAAGCCTGTCAGCTAGTGTCGGCCCAATTGTGGTCGATGAACCCAATCTTTGCCAAACACTTGAAGTCTTAGGGTCAGTCTTAGAACCCTCACCGGTCTCAGTTTCGTTCTCATCCAGATTCGGAAAAATGTCCTTGAAATAGGCCCGGTTCTCTAGTTTCTTTTGGCGATACTCCCAAGCTCGAACATCATCTTTCTGCAATTTCTTGCGAATCTCGAAGCATTTCTCAGTAGTCCATGCCGAATAAGGATTAGAAACCCATGTTGTCTCTGCGGGTTTCACCATAAGCCAAATGGTCCGTGAATGCCAAGCCCGCAACCAACTTTGACACTTAGAACGGCTAACATCAAAGATTGGGCCTCTAGCAGCTTCAATCTTAGGGACAATCTGTCGACGACGGAATTGACGAAGTACTCAGTCCGGATAAATATAGGTCGAATGATATAAGCCTAGTAAGGTAGTAACCTAGTCTTATCCATATTAGAGAGCCCCGTAAGAGAGTCCAAAGATAGCCATGGCAAAGTCCAACGAATATGGGACCCAGCTCCGATAGTTATCACATCATGGCAATAGCTTGCGGTCATACCAAATCCACATCTTGGTGTCCGAGATGGAAAGCTACTCACTCGATACTTTTTTGAAGTTGGTTTATCAATCAATCCAAGCCTCTCGAAGAGTCGGGCCTGCCAAAAACCCGACATCAAAAAAATGGAAAGCCCGCTGAAAATAAAGGAGACGGTGGCAAATAAAAAAGAGGAGAAAAAAAGCGAAAGAAAACGGGAAAAAAAGAAGAAAAGAAAAAAAAACGCCGAAAAATAAAAGAAAAATGAAAAAGAGAAAAATCAAACCTAAAGAATTCGGGTTGATCCGGTATATGGCAAGGCAGGATTGCATTTCCGAGCATCCAATCCTCTTATGGTTTTAGCAAGAATAACCCAAGCTGGGTTTAAAACATTTCCCATTTGCTCAACAATCCAAATTAGATGGGCTTGCCCCTGGCCCGATAAGTCATTCATGCTACCTTCAAAACAATAAAGGTGAAGCAAGATAGGCCCAAATGCCCGTCGTCGGTAAACAGTAGCAATTTCGGGATCATTAGTCTCCTTAAACTTGGAAGCTAAGGCAAGTAGGTTAACTCGCCCTCCATCAATGATATTGTCAACCTCATAACGAGATAAGTTGAGGTAGTCACGGAATTTTGTTTTCCATCTTGATAAGAAATCCAGGATAGCAGGCTCTTGAGAAGGGTTCCACCCACCTAAAATGGTAAATTCCTCAGGAAGAGGGAAAATTTCCCCTTCGGGAAAGGTAAAGACATGATGGGTAGGATCCCATCTTTTCAAGCATTCATCTAAGAAGGCAATTTGAGGAGAAATTTGTCTAAAGACAAGGATTTGTTGAATCCCCATCTCCAAAAGTATTTGGGTATCATGTTTTCTAAAATCATTAGCCTAACCCTTCATAATTCCAATTAGTGAACTCATGTTTGAGGATTTTTTTTGTGAAAAAGATTGAGAAAAAAAGTTGCAAAAGATATGCAATTATGAAAGCCTTGATCCCCTTCATATAGGAAACAAGGGGATCTGTTTATGAAAACTCTAAGAGTTACCATTCATGGAGGCCGTATGGGCCTCGGACACGGGCCAAGCCGGGTCAGGCGGGTCGCCGCCCCTCTTCCTCCTCGAGTCGCATGTTTTCGCGAGTTTTTCAATTTATGTTCGGGCGTCGAATCGTCCAATCTACATTTACCAACCCCAGCAAGTCAATATTTAATTATAACCTTGCACATTTTATGAGTCATAAGCACGGGCTAAGCCCATTTCAATATCTTGAGTCGTGTCGGAGTCAAAATCTCATGTTCGACGATAGATCGGGTCAATGACCCAACATTTTCAAAATTACAGGCCTAAGGCCTAAAATCATTTTTTATAAAGATCGGTGATCCAAAAATATTTTTATCCCCAGCAGGTTACCAACTTTCAAATCTCGGGTCGACCGCCCGTAAAAATCAATTTTATTACAACTCCCCACCAGAGTTTCATTTTACAACTCCCCAGCAAAGTTTCATTTCAAACATTTCAAACATTTGAAATCTTTCAAATCTTTCAATTTCAAGGATCTAAGATCCAACTACATGCTTTATGTGATTGTTATTGCTGCATGTGCCTTTCCTAATATAGAAGGAAACATTTCAACTGGGGGTTCTAAAGCCATAGGCTTTAGAGACCTACTTCAAGAAAGTCGGAAGTCTCCGTCAACAGCAGAAGCAACGATTATCTTTTTGGAAATAAATCCGTTCACCCAGGCATACTAGCAAGAAATGTGTGCCCTTCAATGCCGAACTACGATCGCGGGTTTGATTCCGTCACAAACGGATACGTAGGCGCCTGAGAATAAGGCTCAACCCACCATTTATTCAAATATCAAAGTCGAGGACAACCAATTAGAAGCGGGAGAAACAAATCCCCACGGAGTTTCAGGTATGATCCTTCTTATGGCTGACGAGCTTATATACGTGGTCTAATGGACCTTAAACGTGTTGGGAAATGTGTCCTCAACAATAGTGCGATCACATGATTTAATATCATAATTAAATCTGAAACTAAGAATACGTGAGGGATGATTCTTAATACAGTAGACTGACCGTCATTAATCGGTAATGATTGGCTAACTAGAGTTTGTCATTACTGTCTTGTGACGGTGGTGGTCAGTTGATCCCTTTAGGTCACACCTATAGGATGAGGCCCAAATAGATAATTAATTAATTGTATGAGATACAGATTAATTAATTCCTTAATTATGAGAGTGCAAATTTTGTATCTAATTGTAATGTGATTAAATAAGATTTAATTTAGTAATTAAGTGTTAAATTACTAAATTAGTTGAGGTTTTAATATAAGTTTTGAGGTAGAGGTAATTAGTTATTTAAAGTTACAAGAAGTTGTAATTTTAACTAACTAGTAATTATGGGACCCATTATATGTTGATATAATGGTAGTATTCTACTCAAAAAGTGGAGTGTATATTATATTATTAATTGTAATATTTAAGTGTTAAATGATTACATTAATAATTAAATATGTAAGATAGTTAAACATATGACTTATAAGCATTTGTGGGACAAATGACAAAAGGCAAAAATGGACCAAAAATGATCCAATATTTCGGCCAAAACAAGAGAGCACAAGATGCTCTTTTGTCTTTGTTTGTTTTGATAAAGCATGATAGTGACTTGTCATATGAAGCTTTTATCATGCTATATCTTACACTAGTGTTCCCTATACACTACTTATTCTAAACAGTAGCTAAAGACAAAAGGAAAAAGATTCCTACACTTGATGATACCACCGGTTTTGGCACATATAATGAGCATTTTTGTTGCTCATTTTTCTTGTTGTAGTCTTTGCTTGTTTTTTCTTATGCTTCTCTCTAACCTTCCTCACATGCAAGTTCATAAAACTCTCTAAATATACTAATACTCATAATCTATTACTAGAGGTAGTAATACAAGAACATTAGTATTATTAAGGTAATATTTCAACTACATATCTAGTTAATATTAGTAGAAATTTTTGGGATTAATCTTGGGTTCAATTTATTGGAGTGGCTTCTATACTTGGAGTCTTAGGAGGATCATCCACAATATTTAGATCAAGAACAAGTGAAGGAAGGTGACCTTACTTGTGCCCACATATTTTGAAACACCTAACAATGTAAGGAACATTGTTCTTCTTATAAATCTTTCATTTTGTTATGCATGCACTAGATCTAAAGAACAAATAATTAACAAGTTAATTAGTTCACTATTAGAGGAGTCTAATAATAGGTATATGAACCTAACAAGTGGTATCAGAGCATAAGGATATTGCATGCATAATCGGTTATTGTTTTTTCGAGTTAAAATGTTAACATATAAAACTAAAAATTTGTGATTTATTAGCATAAGCCACGAAAGCACCATGTATGTTATATATTCTGGTCCTAAAATGGAAATTTATTGCTCATATTAATGATTTTTAGTGATTTTATTACATTTTTATGACTAAAATGGGAATTAAAATGCTAAAAATAGTTAAACTAAGTTTCTGACGTTGGAAATTTTATATGACCTCACATGCATGTTTTACAAGTTGTGTGTAAAAAGTCGAGTTAATTTGATTAATATTGCATGATTTATGATTTTTATGAAATAAAAATGGATTAAAAGAGGTAAAATGGTTAAAATTAGCTAAATTTCGAATTAAGCCATGATATTTTAGTATGATGTCACATGAAATATTTACAGAGTGTATGTAAATTTCTAGATTAAAATATCTTTTTAGCATGATTTATGGATTTTTGAGTAAAAATGGCATAAATAGTGACTATTTTAGCAAAAATTAGCTAAAACGTATTGCATGGCTTGAGAAAATTATTTTAAGTTGCATTAATATCCCACTTATCAGATATAAGGTTGTAAAAATTATTGGATTAATTTTCGGATGCTTTAAGTATTTTATGAGATAAAACCGATAAAATGCAACTATATTTTCTCAAAATGAATTCAAAAATTTTAACCATGATTTTTGACATTATGAGTGTCATGGAATTATTCCAGAATGTTCAAAAATTTAAAATTCAAATTTTGAAATTTTTACAATTTAATTTGGATTTTTTACATATATAATATGATTTTAAGGTAAAAAATGAACATAAAATTAAATCAAGTTGAATTATTGTCAAAAATTTAGTGATGACTAATTTTTGAGTCCTAAAAAGTGTTAGGATAATTAACTTGAGCTTAGATGTTATTTAAGTGTTAATTAGTGATTTTAAAAGGTTATTATCACGCATTTCCATAAAACCGGGTTGTATGTACGACATAAGTTAAATAGGGCGATTTGGCACATGATTTTGCATGATAGGTACATATTATAATGCTGCATATTTAAATTGTTGAATGTCTTTTATTTATATAATTTTGAATTATGTAATTTTATCTTAGTATGGCCTTAGTTTTAATCGATATTACCCGTAATGAAAAGGGAATATTGATTCGGTTGTAATTTAATGTGATCTCGTATCACTTTTATTTTTATTTCATTAGTTTTTCCATTTTACAAATGTATAATAGGAATAGCTTTGTATTTTTATTATTATTTGTAATTATGGAGACTCTTCAAAGACGGTGCCATTCGGAATGGTGATCCGACGAAGACGGTGTCTTGGGAGGCGTGCCACTTGATGATTCAAGGGACCAAAGTAGTTGGTTTCCGAATATGTAATAGATTATTTGATTTTCTATTTTTAGGAAGGCCATACTAGGAATTTTATTTATTGCTTTGCATTTCTTTTAATATGTTGCATGCATTGCCAAATCGCCATAACAACACATGCATATCATATCGAGTCATCGACCGTGTCAATTATAATTATCGTAGTTCACCGCTTTAGTTCACTTAAAACGTGATAGATGATAAATTGACAAGACCTCTCACATATAATAATTGAGATAAAGCCTTACCAAATAGTAGAAACCATGAAGTACCAATTTCATAAGGGAGTTAATCCGGCTTCACCGTAATACAAACCTTGTTACGTTGGCGAAGTGGGGTAGTAAAATATTATTACATCGAAATTTGGATTGAGCTCAACGGAAGTATTGTTGACCGTAGTCGCATGTGTTCCGGGCTAAAGATGAGAGTTAGAGTAATTTTTATCGACCGAGAGTTCTAAAAGTAGAATCGATTAAAGAGTTAATCCACCGAGTTATATTAATAAGGGATGAATCGGCTCACCGTGCTCGAGTTGATATGAATTTGGATCTCGGAATCATTTATGTAGTTGGGTGGAGGTCACTATATAAATGCAATGCTTGTAGTTAAATTTACGAGTATTATTAAAACGATAGATGTTAATTATTTCCTTCATTTCCGTTTTTGTAGTTAATTATTCGCAATGAATTCATCTAAAACTCCTACACCAATCACCGTTGAAACATGGCTCCAATCATTCGAAGGAAAATGCTCCGAGTATGACAATGAAACGATTAGAGAATTACGCATTGGCATTGGTCAGGATGGAAATTTTTGCTTCTTTACCACCTCCACCCACTCCAATATTATTGCCCACCACCTTGAAAAGAAAGCATTGTGAAGAAGATCTTATAAAACCCAAGGAATCCTTGTTTGGAGAAACAACGAAAAATATTAAATTCAGTGGGAGTTCTAGCAAGAGTGTCCTTGCAAATGAAAAGAGTATTGGTATTAATAAAGGGAAGGCAAAAATGGGCTAGAAACCCAAACCTGATTATAAATTGGAAATGGATAGTGGGACTACCAAGACCAAGACCAAGAAGGGTGCCAAATCCTATGAGGAATGTCATTATTATAATGTCATGGGCCATTGGAAGCGAAATTGCCCCAAGTATTTGGAAGATATTAAAGTTGGACTTATTACTCCAAGTGGGACTTGGAAATGTGGAAAAGCTAAACAAGAGTGATATGAATCTCCGACAATGAAATGGAGCTCGGGTAGCCGCCACTTCAAGAGAAATTTATATACTTGTTTTTGCTAATAGCTTTGAGTTATGATTTACATAATTGTTATTATGTACCCACTTAGTCTAAAAGATTATTTCCATTTTTATGTGAGACATGAAAGGATTTATATTTTGTCTTCAAAGACAATTGTTGTATTTTGTTGAACATAGACATGGATGTGAGCCATGTCACTTATCTTTATGATACACAAGTTTTGGACAGTTCCAACTCATGTAAACATATCTACATAATACATCCAAAAGACTCATAACTAGTAATCCAAATGATTTGTACATTTGATTTTTCAATTAGGTTACGTAAATTAGAAACGCATTAAACGCTAGTGTCGACTAGTATTATTGGACCATTTGATTCTCAATCATATGGAATATGCGAATCTTGTCTCCTTTGCAATATAATTCGTACTTCCTTTAGTGGTTAAGGAACACGAGCAAGTGATTTGTTAGGACTAATACATGCCGATGTATGTGGTCATACGAGCATCACCGCAAGGGGAATTTATGACTACTTCGTCACTTTTACCAATGATTCAAGTAGATAAGGGTATATTTACTTAATCAAATAAAAGGTGAAGCATTTGAGAAATTTGATAAATTTCTAAAATGACGTAGAGAACCAATTGAATAAAGTTCTAAGCATTACGACCCAATCGTAGTGGCAAAGATCTAAGTAATAAATTTGATTTATTAAAGATGGATTATGACCTAGTGTCACTACCCATAAGATCAAACTAATATGAGTTGGTTTGAGTTGTTGAACTCAATTTTGGGAATTTGCAATCCAATACGGACAAATAATTCTAAACGAATGGTCAACTATGAGATACCTATAATAGTGAGTCTATTAAACAGATGACATGGATAAGACTCGCACATTATCAAGCTGCCATGTTAGGATGGCCTTTTGAAAGCTAATTCACAGTCTAGATAAACTTCTTATACTCCACCATATAAATGTTTGTAACGCACAAAGCTATCTCTCAAGAAATAGATATATTTCTGAGAGATAGAGTGGGAGTAGATTGAATCGTCACAAACATCTCTTATACTTGAAATGTTACTTTGTGAAAGTAATAGAATTATAGAGTGGGAGTGTAGATGAACTATTATCTATGAAGATAGAATGAAAACATAGTTCAGTGGGAGTTTATCGCTCATGTTTTATTGTTTAAAAAAATATTGCTTTGTGAAAGTAATGGTATTATGACCTTATTCCAAATCGACCTTGTTACATACGAGTCATTGCATTACAATCCGAAAATTGTTACTCAAGAGTAGATTTACTTTAAGGCGCGGGTCTCCTCAAAAGTAAATAGAGCTCCAGAGTACACAAATGCATAAGATTTACTTGAAGATCTTGATCAAGATAAATTGTGTTAGGAATTGCCGCATTTCATTTTAATGAAGAATGGCAAATAGAATTCGCTTTTCTAAAATGGGAGTTTAGAGAAGGAAGTGTTTGAAACACAAAATCTTAGATGAAGATCTAAGAATCCTAACATATTATACATAGCTTTCTTAAGTGATCTTAGAATGATCATAAGCAAGCATTAAAGGATTATACTTTTCGTTCATGTGATTATAGTGAATTGTTTCATTCACATGATTGAAGAATCATGATATACATGAAGTTAAGTGGGAGCTAGAATTGTTTCTCCATGTCTTATATGTTGATAACATATTACTTATTGAGAATAATGTACCAATGCTCTCTTCTGGCAAGAGTGATTGGGAGACTAGGAAAAGGTGCAATATACTTTAGATTACCGAATTTATGTGAGAGTATATTGGCATAGAGTTGAGAGTCTTATGAGGATAAGATCTTTCGTATCTGTTGTAACATCAACAAGGTTGAATGACTTATTCATGATGATGAAAGTGGAATTACTATGATGGAATCATAGTCGTTCATTGAACCTATTATGTCGTTGATCGCATGAAATCGATTGCTAATGTTGTAACACCCCGATTTATAAAAGAGCCTCTAGCAAGACATTCCCTAATAAACCAGACTGTTACCATCTCGGTTTCCCGAGGTAGTGAATAACAAATTAAACTCCAAGGCAAATTACATAATTTCTTTAACTTAACTTTTTTACAAAACCTCATTTACATCAATTTACAAAGAACTAACATAAATAAAAGTGAAAGTCTTCTAAATGATGATCTAGCTACTAAGTCTTCTGATCTAGTGTCTCACGCCCATCAAGCTCCCATCCTATCTCATAAACCTGTCAAGTCTGCTCGCCAATATTTGGGTCATCACAGGTGTTCACGAATACACAGGGTCAACCACGAGGTTGAGTAGGGAATACAATGAAACAACAAAATATGATATGCATGCTCCTCGGTCACCTCCACCTCCATCTCAACTCACATCTCATAACCCGTACAACCCAGCCATACCGATCCCCGGTAGACTATATATCGACCGTAGCCGATCTGCCAGCTCGCAGCTGAGGACACCAGGGCAAGTCCTGCAGAACCCGCCTGGGCCTTATCACAACATCATCATCACCACACCACGCCACCACAACATCCTCCATCTCCAATGCATATGAATGCTCAAGAAATTAATGCAACACAATATGTATATCATTGAACTGGTAAATCATAGAATCATGCCTTTTACAATGTTGTGATAATATACTCAATACGATCAATTCAGTCAAGCACATTCCAGGATATGAATCATAACATGAATCAACAACCACGAATCACGTCAACGTTCACAGTTTGGTCATATGAAACACAAACAAGTCAACACAATTCAACAACAACGATAATAAGTCAAGTGTATTTCCCTACCTTTTCGCAATCCAAGCACACAAGCAATCAATTATGATCCTTCACATATCCATCACCTACATAACAAAATTATGTATAATTACCACCTACTCAATCAAATAATCATGCACATAACCTAGACTCATCATAACTTAATAGGAATATCAACTTAAAGAACAAACACGATTTTTCCTGATTTTCCAGCACATGACAGACTCGGAATAAAATACATAACTAATTCCAGAAAAATCAAATTGATACAAAGGCAATTGGATTGGAACTCCATGAGTCTTAGATACAAATTATATCTAACGTGTTTTTTTTTTAAATTCCAAACTTATCAAGAGTTTTCGATGATTTCCAAAACCGACGTAAACCGTCGCATAAAAAGTATTGATTCATAAAACGAGTTTAAAACATTATTTTGCAGTAATTCCAAATCCTATTATCATCTAGACTATACAAAGATGATGTATGAAGAAGTCTCATAACTGAATTGACATAAAAATTAGGGTTTCAAATCATTTTCCACAACCAAATCAGATTCGCGGACTTTTCAAATGACATGTTCATAAATAAATCACCTAAGACAAACCATAAAGAATTTGACTACGAGATTTTATATGCATAAACTAGACATCAAATAAACAGGACTCTCTTTTCAAACTTTTTGAAGACGAACACTTTAAAATAGTATAAACAATGGAATGAAATCGACTTACAAACAGGGAAATCGAATTAGGTTGGAATCGATGAGAAATCTTCAATCAAATGAAAGGCTCGACAATTCTTCTTCCTCTCCCTTTCTCTAGGTTTAGAAATGGTTTAATGAATGATAAAATGAAAAGAGGGGAGAGGGAGAGCGGCTCTTTGATTAGGTTTAGGGTAAATGGTGGTTACATGTTCCGGGTAGGGCAAATGGGTTAAACGAGTATGGTCGTTGGGTAAATGTAGATGGGTAATGCTTGACCCAAAAGACAAAATGTGATGTAGCCCGACTCAACATATACGATATAAACCCGACTTAATAACATTCACGATATTACGATGCAACCAATATAAAATGTATAATACTAATATATAATAATATCCGTTTAATCGATTATATAAAATACGGGGTATTACAGTCTACCCTCCTTAAAAGAAACTTCGTCCCGAAGTTTACCCTCTCTACCAACCAACGCAAACGAATTATGAAACGCATATACAAAAGTATGTAAGGCACCCACCAAATTGAATATTAAACGCAGTATTACATTCCACTCTCCTTAAAATAAACTTCGTCCCCGAAGTTTAACCATAATAGAAACACATCATGTAACACTCCAACATAACCCACACAACGCATAACCAATATAGCCAAACTGAGAAATCACACATGAAAGTATAAAGATTTTACAATCCTACCCTCCTTAAACATGGTTACGTCCCCGTAACCTTCATTATTATAACAAAAGTTCTCAAACTACTGCTAACAACTGAAAGAGGATAAAAGATTCACAACTCACGCTCAAGTTACTAATCCCTACTAAAGACAATCAATATACAAGCTCTCTCAAGATGCCTAGGTGCTCACATATGGTTCATGTCAAATAACATCGTTTCATCAAGGTTACTAAGCAAGATCACTAACGTAACATACCACGATAATCCTATCCGGCGTATTCTCGTGGCAGCATATTTTCCATGAAATATTGGTAACATTTATTCATGTGAATAATCAAATTATGAATGGAACAATGCTTTACAAGGTTACCAGTAAAAATCATTAGTAATTATTCATTTCACTAATCATTGTAATCTCATACCTTAGGAACATAGGGAATCAATCAACATAAGAAAAGAATTAGGGTCAAAACTTAATAAATCGATTTATGAAAATTTGTAACCTAATAGGTCCAGCCTGACTTTCCTTTACATAATCGTATGATTTAGGTCAAGACACGAATCACCAATAAAATGAAGACAACCAGTTTAAGACTTATCATCCTAGAAATATTTTTAATCCTCATAACAAAGGGTTTGGGATTTATTCACGAATGACGAACGCACATTGATTGGCAAATTTTACAAACTTATTGGTCGAGTCAATCAAGCGAGTAAACAAATGATATTGGAAAGTTAACATACAAGACTATCATACATAAAATTTCGTTCTTGGTGTTAAATATATTTAAACTGCACCCAACACAATGACATAAAAGATTAAATGTATTTAACTACACCAATTTTACAAATATTCATTACATATTATGCTAATATCAACATACCATGTTAACACGTAACTCACTTAAATCACCACATTACATTTCCCGTTTTGACATTCGTAACTAACCACAACCCACCAATTCACTACATGAACGAACAACATGACCAAATTAACCCACTAATTTGTGACTCCGTTCTAGCTTCATTCCTCCAGACTAGCAAATATCATGAAACCATACAACCAGACACTAGCTGGAAATCTCATTCCGAATTTATACTCACACGACAAAATTTAACTTCATTTTCAAAACTTTTACTTTCATACTGGACGGTGAATAACTTGACATAAATCTTATAACAGAGCCATCCATAGAATCCATTTACAGCTTACTACGAAACTCAAAATCAGATAAACTTAATTCAATTCCTTCAAACAATACAAGCTTAGGTGTCGACTCATATTTCATAATTTACAGGTTCATCTTATTCATTTCAGTCCTATCTTTACTAATGAACGACTATTACCTCAACATCAGGGTTCTAGTCACACTTCTTTACTCAGTTATATACACGGCTAACACGACTACATCATTTAATCGAAGACCTTTTAGATAGTACACATTCCCTGGTGACGTCTCATCAAAGCATACGATTCGTACCATAAAGTAAAGCAAGTAACTACAATTTAACTGTGTTCAATCAAATTTTTACCTCTTTATTATAGATCTATTTATCACAGGTTGCATGGTCACAGAAAGTATAAGTACTAACTCAATTACATGTTAAATTTTAAAACGATTTATCACGTCATAAGAACTAGACAAGAGTTTAACCATATAGTCAATATAAGAAGATTATTAGTTTAGATCGGAGGCACACTATAAAATTCCCAGTTAAACTCCTTACGGAACCATCGACTGTGCGTCATGAGTAATTAACTTAATAATGTAGAAGTCAAACAACTGAAATTACAATTGAGTATTAATAGTTATATGATTCACAATAACAACAAAATTACTTCCATATCACACATATGTTTAACATTTTAGCAACTATACCATTCAATTGTATCCATCAACTCAGTATAATTCATTTTCAGCAAAAATAAAAGATATCGCATAAACAACTTAAACATGTACATATACCATCATATAACTTGTAAAACATTATCTATGACAAAAGATTAGTAAGGTGAACAAGTTCTCTGGTTTGCACGGTTTGAACAAATAGGCAACTCGCGGCTCAATTAAACGTAACTGTAACGACTATCATTTAAACATACGCATGACATGTGAATCATCAAAGGGTTATCTCATTCTAATTCGACGGTTCGAGAATATATTTCAAATATCGTAACTATATCGTAACTATATCAACTATATTTCAAATATCGTGACAATTGCAACAATCACCTTAGCATTTCATGACAATACAACTATGAACATATCCAATAAGGAACAACAACACTATTTTATTATCATATCATAAGTTTAGGTTCAACTGAAATAAATTAATGCAATGAAAGTAATAAGTATAACTATAGGCACACATACTCACATAAAAGACATGAGAACTCAGATGACATCCTACATGTGTGAACATTTAGACATACTCATTACTACCATCCATGTGTAAACATTTAAACATAATTATTATAAATATTCACGCGAGTATATTAGAACAATCAAGTTAACATTTAACGCCACCAACTTTACCAAGATATGACAATATAGTTTTATATTTATATATATCGGACCACTATACAAATATGATGATCACACCAGAGATATTACAACATGCCAAACATATATAAAATATGCAACAACTGGACTCGTATAAAATATTTCACCCTCGATTAAGGATCAGATTAAGCTATTCAATTTCACACATACTATCATGCCAACAATGTTACAAACTAAACTTTAATTTTTTTATCAGTTGTTAAGATACATAACCAATGAATATGTGTGCTACTATCATCATATAAGGACACTATAATTTCACATTAATAAGGCTCATGAAATAATCGAACAACTGTATGAAAACTCAACATAGAATTCACATTTTAAAAGTTATGATTCACGTTGTAAATTCCAAAAATCACGAATAAATAACCGTTCAACGAAAACTTGAGTTATATTACTTTTTATAACATACATAGAGTTAATAATTCGTGAGAAAAAGAATGAGGTCCAAAGCTCAAGAATTCAATTTTTAAAGGATTTTACAACTCAGTTGGTCCAAACAAGTATGTGACAGCAATTGGTCCGAAACTTGGGTCAGTTTGCCAAACTTACCATTTAATATAGAAACATCAAGAATTTTCGTGACTTAGCAATTTGAAAACATATGCGAATATTCTGATCGATGGAGTTGGAATTATGCAAAAATTATTAATACAATTTAAATGAGGATTTTTACAAAATCGTTGGTCAAAACATCACTGCACATGAACTTCCTGACCACAGCCCACTAAAATATTTATTATTCCTAATCCGTATATCCTATAAGCATGAAACCAACGCCAAATGAACACTAACTCCCGAGGCTATCTCCCATAAAATTTTCATCCATAGGCAATATACAAAAAAGAAATGGCAGTAAGGTCAATTAAAGAGTATAATCAAACAAAACGAGTTTCAGCACTAGGTCATTCTTTACTATGTTACAAGCTCTTATGAACATACTATGTATACTAACCCATCCCAACTTAAATCTCACACTTTGTACTTACGTAAACATCTATCCCATAGAATCCCTTCGCATCTCGATCTACACCTTACATCTAAATCACGATTGCTATGACTAGAAACATGCAATTCAATAGTGTTTCTAATTACTATCACATTACTATACTAGCATGGCTTCGGGATCACATAACCGCATATCATTAGACATAATAGCACTATCAACACGTCATTCAACATCCATCCAGATAAATATCATCAATTCGCAATTATTTCTACGCTCACGATTACCACAATCCAACACTTCATTGATTATCAACCTGAACACGAAAATTTATTTCTCATCTCCACAACATCATATGATCACGTCATCATTCATACAAAATACTTACCGTAACGTTGTCCTGTAGAGTGGTTAGAATATATAGGTCTTAAGGTGTACACCCACTCAATTATATCCAAGGTTTTCCTTCTAACTACCCCATTCACTCGATTTCTCTCGGGTTACCTGGTTCAAAACTGAGAGGGCAAAAGAGCACGCATTAAGGGCGCCTTCTTAACCGCACTGTGAGATCCTAACAGTTTATTCCCAGGGGTTCATTTTATTTAGACACATCCTACGTTCATTGGGTTCATTGGTTTAGGCCTGAGGATCGTTCGCTCTGATACCACTTTGTAACACCCCGATTTATAAAGGAGCCTCTAGCAAGACATTCCCTAATAAACCGGACTGTTACCATCTCGGTTTCCCGAGGTAGTGAATAACAAATTAAACTCCAAGGCAAATTACATAATTTCTTTAACTTAACTTTTTTACAAAACCTCATTTACATCAATTTACAAAGAACTAACATAAATAAAAGTGAAAGTCTTCTAAATGATGATCTAGCTACTAAGTCTTCTGATCCAGTGTCTCACGCCCATCAAGCTCCCATCCTATCTCATAAACCCGTCAAGTCCGCTCGCCAATATTTGGGTCATCACAAAGTTCACGAATACACAGGTCAACCACGAGGTTGAGTAGGGAATACAATGAAACAACAAAATATGATATGCATGCTCCTCCGTCACCTCCACCTCCATCTCAACTCACATCTCATAACCCGTACAACCCACCATACCGATCCTCAGAGACTATATATCGACCGTAGCCGATCCGCCCACCGCACCGAGGACACCAGGGCAAGTCCCGCAGAACCCGCCTGGGCCTTATCACAACATCATCATCACCACACCACGTCACCACAACATCCTCCATCTCCAATGCATATGAATGCTCAAGAAATTAATGCAACACAATATGTATATCATTGAACCGGTAAATCATAGAATCATGCGATTCTAAATGTTGTGATAATATACTCAATACGATCAATTCAAATAAGCACATTCCAGGATATGAATCATAACATGAATCAACAACCACGAATCACGTCAACGTTCACAGTTTGGTCATATGAAACACAAACAAGTCAACACAATTCAACAACAACGATAATAAGTCAAGTGTATTTCCCTACCTTTTCGCAATCCAAGCACACAAGCAATCAATTATGATCCTTCACATATCCATCACCTACATAACAAAATTATGTATAATTACCACCTACTCAATCAAATAATCATGCACATAACCCAGACTCATCATAACTTAATAGGAATATCAACTTAAAGAACAAACACGATTTTTCCTGATTTTCCAGCACATGACAGACTCAGAATAAAATACATAACTAATTCCAGAAAAATCAAATTGATACAAAGGCAATTGGATTGGAACCCCATGAGTCTTAGCTACAAATTATATCTAACGTGTTTTTCTGAAATTCCAAACTTATCAAGTGTTTTCAGACTGATTTCCAAAAACTGACAGAAACCGTCGCATAAAAAGTATTGATTCCTAAAACGAGTTTAAAACATTATTTTGCAGTAATTCCAAATCCTATTATCATCTAGACTATACAAAGATGATGTATGAAGAAGCCTCATAACTGAATTGACATAAAAATTAGGGTTTCAAATCATTTTCCACAACCAAATCAGATTCGCGGACTTTTCAGCGACATGTTCATAAATAAATCACCTAAGACAAACCATAAATAATTTGACTACGAGATTTTATATGCATAAACTAGACATCAAATAAACAGGACTCTCTTTTCAAACTTTTTGAAGACGAACACTTTAAAACAGTATAAACAATGGAATGAAATCGACTTACAAACAGGAAAATCGAATTAGGTTGGAATCGATGAGAAATCTTCAATCAAATGAAAGGCTCGACAATTCTTCTTCCTCTCCCTTTCTCTAGGTTTAGAAATGGTTTAATGAATGATAAAATGAAAAGAGGGGAGAGGGAGAGCGGCTCTTTGATTAGGTTTAGGGTAAATGGTGGTTACATGTTCCGGGTAGGGCAAATGGGTTAAACGAGTATGGTCGTTGGGTAAATGTAGATGGGTAATTCTTGACCCAAAAGACAAAATGTGATGTAGCCCGACTCAACATATACGATATAAACCCGACTTAATAACATTCACGATATTACGATGCAACCAATATAAAATGTATAATACTAATATATAATAATATCCGTTTAATCGATTATATAAAATACGGGGTATTACAAATGTTTCCGCCATTAGAATGATCATGTATGCCAACAGACGCACATGATATGGTGTGACATATGCTGAGAGCATAATAAGTCAATAACAAGATAATTCTCATGATATGGCTTGCGAAAGCCTTAAAGAACAATTGAGACTTGTTCATACGTTTGGATGATAAACTAAGTTATGTGTTGAAGGGTTGCACAAACTTTAGTTTCCAAACTTAAAGGGATTTGTTGAAATCCTAGGATGTCTTATTGACAAAGGAGTAAAAGACTAAGAAAGGTGTTTTAGTTCGCGCATTGCAAATTCTACAAAAGGATTCTAAGTAAATTGTGATAAAATGGTCAACGTAGGGATTAAGGGTGAATCCCTCTACAAATGACTTTATCACAAGTTATGCGATAACAGTGGGAGCATCTTTCATGATAAAGAGCCCAAATCTAGTAAGAAGTCTAGACATATACTTATATAAATTCAAGTTATTAGAGATAACATCGAATTGAAGGAAATAACAATTAATAAAGTTGGAATATATGGATATCGGGTATATCCACTTGCCAAGCTTGTATTGCATTTTAACCAGTGTTATAATATACTAAATATTATAAAATATGAAGTTGTATAGTGTATTGACTGTTCATAGGTGATAATCACATTTATCGTTTGAGTTTTATTAAACTCACCCGCTACCTTTTCGTATCCGAATGGGTTGTAGAGACAAATTGAACCCCATTAAAGTGAACTGGATTGACATGGTATTCGCCCCTAGTTACTTATATGAGGTGACATCTCGAAGTGACAAGAGTGTGATGCGATTGATGGCAAGTTCAAGTGCCATAGAGTCATATGGGATGACTAGTCGATCACATAGGCAGATCGTATGGGACAATCTGGTCGGGCGATGACCGCTTATAGAGTTCCGGTAATTCATAAAGCCTGGTCGTGGCAAGAGCTACTATAGTATTCTTATGAGTCAATTCTTTTGACTAGAGACTATTCGCCCAAATTGGCACAACTTCTGATTAGCTTTGATTTATACTCTACGATTTTGTAAATGAGGTCAAACTGGGTATATTTTGGGTTATGATGGACTGTGGCTGAACGAAGGGAATAGGGCGATAGGAATTGTCCACCCCTTGTCAGGGTTGTTTGAAATCTCAAGGCCACTCGAGGAGTAGTTAATCGAAATGCGTGGCCACGCTCGGAAGGTATCTCGATAGATAATTCCGGTAAGACGCTTAATCTCCGTTGAGAAAACCACTCAAGATATGATCAAATGTAAGTACGACCTGCAAGACACCTTGCATTGAGTAGGAGATTGTAATAGGACAAGAGAATTGGTGACGCATACTTGTCGAGGACAAGTGGGAGATTGTTGGGAAATGTGTCCTCAACAATATTGCGATCACATGATTTAATATCATAATTAAATCTCATACTAAGAATACGTGAGGGATGATTCTTAATACAGTCGACTGACCGTCATTAATCGGTAATTATTAGCTAACTACAGTTTGACATTACTGTCGTGTGACGGTGGTGGTCAGTTGATCCCTTTAGGTCACACCTATAGGATGAGGCACAAATAGATAATTAATTAATTGTATGAGATACAGATTAATTAATTCCTTAATTATGAGAGTGCAAATTTTGCATCTTATTGTAATGTGATTAAATAAGATTTAATTTAGTAATTAAGTGTTAAATTACTAAATTAGTTGAGGTTTTTATATAAGTTTTGAGGTAGAGGTAATTAGTTATTTAAAGTTCAAGAAGTTATAATTTTAACTAACTAGTAATTATGGGACCCATTATATGTTGATATAATGGTAGTATTCTACTCAAAAAGTGGAGTGTATATTATATTATTAATTGTAATATTTAAGTGTTAAATGATTACATTAATAATTAAATATGTAAGATAGTTAAACATATGACTTATAAGCATTTGTGGGACAAATGACAAAAGGCAAAAATGGACCAAAAATGATCCAATATTTCGGCCAAAACAAGAGAGCACAAGATGCTCTTTTGTCTTTGTTTGTTTTGATAAAGCATGATAGTGACTTGTCATATGAAGCTTTTATCATGCTATATCTTACACTAGTGTTCCCTATACACTACTTATTCTAAACAATAGCTAAAGACAAAAGGAAAAAGATTCCTACACTTGATGATGCCACCGGTTTTGGCACATATAATGAGCATTTTTGTTGCTCATTTTTCTTGTTGTAGTCTTTGCTTGCTTTTGCTTATGCTTCTCTCTAACCTTCCTCACATGCAAGTTCATAAAAATCTCTAAATATACTAATACTCATAATCTATTACTAGAGGTAGTAATACAAGAACATTAGTATTATTAAGGTAATATTTCTACTACATGTCTAGTTAATATTAGTAGAAATTTTTGGGATTAATCTTGGGTGCAATTTATTGGAGTGGCTTCTATACTTGGAGTCTTAGGAGGATCATCCACAATATTTAGCTCAAGAACAAGTGAAGGAAGGTGACCTTACTTGTGCCCACATATTTCGAAACACCTAACAATGTAAGGAACATTGTTCTTCTTATAAATCTTTCATTTTGTTATGCATGCACTAGATCTAAAGAACAAATAATTAACAAGTTAATTAGTTCACTATTAGAGGAGTCTAATAATGGGTATATGAACCTAACAAAACGACCCGCGTAATTCTCAGGACTTTGGACTTGGGGTATACTTTGACTAGCGCCTTGTCCAAGCCTCAGTCAAAGTGGGTGCTCTGTAGATACCCGTATCTGTCGATATTGGCATCTATAGAAATCCCGACCAACACCCGATGATGATAGGACGACATGTACACAATTGTTCGACTTAGTCATTATTCCGTGTTCATTTTCGATGTAGAATGGGCGTTATCGACGAGGAATTTAATTAATTTAAATGAAATTTAAATTAGTTTTCACATTTCAAATGAATTCATTTTATTTTACCTTAATTTGAATTTATTTACCCATATTTATTTTTATTGAAAATAAAATAAATATTATTTTTCGTCATTTAGTTTATTTTCATTTGAAAAATCATTTTAAATTGCATTTTAAATCTCGATTAGAAAAACTAGAGTTTAGTTACGATCTCTAGCTCGAAGCAGCTCGATTTGGAGCTCGATTTTGGGCTCATTTTGATCCGATTTCGTGCCTCAAACCCTAAGCCGACCTGACCTAAATCCCAGATCTGAAAACTAGACTCTCTTAGGTTTCTAAAACATCTTTCGAATCTAAAATCGGATTAGTAACGAATTCACAAAGCTAAAAACATCGGTTTTGCAAACAAACTCGTCGAAGGCGGCCCCTTAAGACAATATCTACAATCGATTACGATACGAAGACTTTGTCAACGATTCATGTAGGTTGAGGGTGCAATAATCCCTTTCTCTTTTTCCTCCTTTATTTCGTTTTCTTCCATTATTATCATATATTGTTTATACCGTTAACTAACTCGTTTGCATGTTGAGTTCGATATTACTGTGATATAATTTATGTATAAAGGAGGATGGGATATCATATGTCGTTTTTAATGCCGATGGATGGATTATATTACATATGGATTTGTTTTATGTTAGGAATTAGAATGATTTCTGACAATCTTTTTGCACATATCGCATGTTTATTTCAATTAAGCATAGGACTTGTTTAATTATGTTCTTTTGTTAGATCTATCTTAGAATTCGTTGAGATCTGATATTTTTGACATGGTAACATATAAAATATGAAATCTTTTTTTATTAATTCATATGTTTTGCTTTAATTAATTGGATATGATTAATTAGAATTGCATGAAATCGCATGAATAGAATTGTTTGTGTTGATTTGTTTTTCTCATATGTTTGAATCCTTCATAGGTCACGTTTTATTCTAAGACTAAGAATTAGTCTTATTTTCACATGATTACTCACATGTCTAATTTATTTATGAAATAATTAAAGTGAAGATTGCATGTTTGTTTTAACCAGATTAATTATGAAATAACTTAATCTAATTTGATTGTTTATCACATGTCATATGAATGAAACCCGACTTGACTTAGAATAGGTCTTGTACGATCCCAAATTGACCGAATAGGTCTCGACCAACCTCGTTATACATGCCCTCCTTGGTTTGCTCTTTTGCATTCGTTTGTTGTTTGATTTGCAATTGTTATTTTAATTGTTATGCAACTAATGTTCGCTACTATATCTTATGCTAAAGATAAGTAAACCTTCTTCTCTATCTCCTTTTTGTTTGTTTACTAGAATAGTTAATGAACTTCACATGTTAAATAACTCGATGAAGTTTAATTGCATTAAATCGACATAGAATTGACGTCACATGCTAGGTTTTTAAAACAACGATTGCACATATGAGCTCATAGCCAATATAGCCATTGTTTTCTATTAGTAGAGACCGTTATTGCAACGGCGGGGTAGGGTGTTAATTAAAGAATTTAATTAAACTTCCTAACACGTAAACTCAAACGAACCTAAATCTCTACTTGGTTTCTAAATTCCATTTGAAAATTTAGTGCTGACTCTAAATCAGATATTCTCGCGTGGATGTAAATTTCCCTTGTCCACATATTCAATGAGTGAATTTTTTGACAATTTCTTGATTTGTTTCTTGACGAATTAAACATTCCTCATCGTCTACTTTTTCAGAATCAGATCCTCATAAGACACATCTCAACATGCTTGTTTCGTTTGTCATCTTTACTATCAGAGAATAGATCAAGGCTATGATTGCTCAAGCACTCAATTGTGACTTCACTACATCTGGATCTTCATCATCTTCTGAATCCCGATCCAGCTAAAAAGACGCTACTATGACTTGTTTATGTCATTCTTTTGTTTTCTCTCTTTTAACCTTATTTTTTATTTCATTCCAAGTGGGGCGGTCTTTGATCATATGACCAGCTTCCCCACATTTAAAACAGCCTCTATTCGAAAATGATTGTTTTGAATCAATAGGGTTTTTATTGAATGTTGGTTTAGTTTGCTTGTTTCTAAAAAAGCTCAACCAAAAGATCAAGTATATCTGTAACACCCCCATCTACTAAAGAGCCTTACCAAGGCCTACTTTAGCAAATGGAAGCATTACCATCTCGGTTATCCGAGGTAGTAATTATCATTAGACAATAAAAGAACAAATTAAATAACTTTAATAACTTCTTTATAAAAAAACTGATTACAACTCGTTACAAAACCAACTACCTAACAGCAGAAGAGTACAAACTAATCAAGCTACTGTCATCTGAACTAAGTGAACATCGAGGTGACTCGCTCCCTCCAAGGATCCCAGCCAAAGCTCAACAATCATCAAAACCTGATAAGACTACGTTCTCACCATTTGCCGGCAATACCAAATGGATCACCGCAGACACATAACAAAAGAAAACCACAACACAAAACCACACAAGGTCAGTAACAGTTATACAACGATACAACCACAAACAATTCATACGATCAAAAAAATACAACACCATAAACTACGATCCCCATAGTAACCAATATCTCTCATCGCAATGAGTGGCCGGGTTCCCATCACAATAGGTAACCCACCCCAACCAGTAGTAGACCGCAGCCTTGCCACCTAAAGCCCCGCTGGTCAGACTATCGGAGCTATATTCTATTTTTCGGAACAATTGTCGTTGGAAGTACCTAGACCAAAACACAATTTATAACTTCACAAACAACTCTACAATTAGTAAAGAGGCAAGTAAAGGTCGAATCCCAAGGGACGGGAATTGAAATGAGATTTCTATTAAAACTAGTGGTGTCTTAGGGGTGTCACAATTTGGGTTGATGTAGAAGGTCACTAAACTAAATAGCAATGAAAGTAAACAAGCAAGATGAATTGAAAAGGGTTGTAAACAATGGATAAAAAGCACTAGGGTGTCATGGGGTCATAGGGGATTCATGGGAATTGATCATACAAACATGTTCTCAAATTATAAGCAAGCAATTATTGTTGTGATGGATTGAGTTGGGTTATATCTTACAATCCTAGGAAAGTTTGGGTCCCGGAGCCGAATCGATTAGATTGTACAACACCTACAAGTCGACTTAATCTTCCCTACTCAACAACATGCAAGGTCTAATGAGACTCGAGTTGGTTTATGTCTTACAAGTCTCATTGAAAAGATAAGTGATGGTTGTAAATGCAAGGATTCATAGGCTTAGCATTTCATCAAACATAACATGTGCATGAGTTGAGATCAAAACAAGCAAGTAAATAAACCATGAAAGCATATTAATTTAAGCATGAATCATTCCTCATGTTGGTTTCCCCTAATTACCCATTAACCCTAGCTATGGAACTACTCACTCATTATCATGTTGAACATGCTAGCAAGGTTGTCAATCATACCAACAAAGTGAAACATGATGAACAAATGAAAGTAATTAGCAATAATTAAAAAGGGATTAAGAGAATTATACCTACTAATGATTCCAATAATAAAAAAAAGAATAATAGAAGTACTTGATGCTTGATTGAGAGGTTGTCAATCTCCCAATAATAACCCAAATAATCTTCAATTACCCAAAATAAAGGATGAACAAGAGAGAGATTAAGGAAATAAAACTTGTATTAAAACTTGATTAATTGTTGATTACAAAACTAAAGAGAGATTTGATTGATATTAACTACTCTAAGAATTGATAAGAAGAACATGCTCTTCTAATTAGACTAATGGGGTATTTATAGTGGAAATTAGGTGGATGCATTAGGGTTAACTAAGGGCTTAAATGACGATTAAGTCCCTACTTAGGAAACGCCGTATTTTCTCAAGGAAGGGCATCTTTCTTGGAGCTTGAAGAAACGGATTTGCGTCTGTCTTGAATCCGTGCGTCTTAGGCACGGACGGCCGGATTCTCGAGTCTCCGCCCGGGCGTCTTTTGGAGAAGACGGGCGTCTTCTGGGTGCTGCTGCCCGGGCGTCTTTGATGGAAGACGCACGGATTGTGGTCCTGGGGACGTGCGTCTTCAGGGCAATCCGCACGGGTTGCTGCTCAGCCTTGTTTCTTCTTCTTTTCTTCCCTTTTCTTCATAAAATCCTTGGGGATTTCCTTGGGGATGCAAGGATCTTTCCTCATCATTGCCCAACTACTATAATATGTACAAAGGCCTTCTAATCTTGTCTCTCCTTGATGCTTGGTCATTGGATTCAATCAATTTAGTCTCATTTTGCCATGAAAATTCAAGGTTTGCACTCCTTTCCTACCAAGGACACAAAACCTCAAAGAATATGCAAAACAAAGAGCTAAAGACAATAAATGACCCAAATATGCGCTAAAAAGCATGGGAACAAGGCTAATTCGGGGACTAAATTTGCGCTAATTATGGTCACATCAAATATCCCCAAACCGAACCTTTTCTCGTCCCGAGTAGCGAGGTGACAAAGACTAGGACCATTATTTAAACTAACCTAATAGCTTAGCCGACATGAGACAATTAGTGGGTCTCACTCCGCCCCTTCAACTCACAACAAGACAACCATGAGGTAGGATGCCTTCTTGCAAGGCAAGGTGGGTCTTGCCAAAATGGCGACACATCTAAACATTAAGCACACAAAATCAAATAAAGGATGCATCTTGTAGATACCTCATTTCTGCACCTCTCGCAAACCACCCGGTGATGATTGGGCCGCATGTTTGGTACGCGGAACGATTTGTGACAGTTCGTAAGTTTATCGTCAAGTGATTGCTCAAATACTAATATCTACCTCTTAGTTGTCATCTACGTGCCGATACGGTCGTTTTGACAGTAATTAGAGTACATTTGGAGTCCGGGCCTAAAACCGTCTTCATTTTCTGATAACCGTTAAATCCCGAGTCATAATGTTCTGGAATGTTCCAGATATTTCTATTCCATATTTTATAAATATTTCACAATCTTTATCCTTTGGTAAACAATTTCCCGTAATATTCACAAAAAATATTAAGGAAAACCAAATTATTCCGTCCTACCATAACTTAAACACGAAAATCTTTCATCCGCAGGAGGAAACCACTTAGGAACAGACGCAGCAGGTGCTGCGCCTCTTCCAAGAGACGCAGTGGCTGCTGCGCCTCTTCCCAGGTCCTTTTCTGCGTAATTTTCGTATCTTTTGCATATCTTTCCGAGATTCACTTCCAAAGACTCTCCGAAACCCTATTCCTTCACGTGAGTAGTATAAATAGGAGCCTTCGCTCCTCATATTTCTCACGCAAGTGTCCGCCCTTCTCTTCTCCTTTTGCATTCTAGACCTTTGTTCTTACTTTTTGGCGTCTACGTGCTTGAACATTCGACCACGTAAGCTCGGATCCTTCTGAGTATCAGCCTCGTTTGCATGACCGACCAATTTGACCAACTACACATTAATCAACTTAATTAATCTAATCGTTTTCCTCTTACGAGGGCACTTTCTTTACATTCGCGTCGAGCATCACTAATCGATATCTTAGTTCATCTCGTTTCGTCAACATATAAGTCTGAGGGTGTAAATCCTTCTTTTATCTATTGTTATTTATCTTTTTGTAATCACTCATGTAAGGTTTATGTCGAAAATATCTCTTAAAACCGATTTCTAAAACTCTTTGTTAAAACCCTTTTTTTTTCGGATTTCCAGAAGACTAACCGTCGAGAAAGGACGCAGCAACTGTTGCGCCTCTTCGAAGGAGCGCAGTGTCTGCTGCGCCTCTTCGTGAGGCTGCCGCAGTTCCTGCTTCCTTTCTTCTTCCTTCGTCCTCTGTAATCCGTATGTTTTTATTTGTTTTCGTTTGTTTTCTTTAATTCTTTGTTATAATAGCATGATAATCTCATATGTATATTGTTCATCATTCATTAGTGTATAATTCATCGTTAAATTCGACTTAAATCCCTTATAATCTCATATTTGCGGGTTTTCGTCATTAAATTCAATCCGGGTTGTAGAAATTCGATTTGTTCATATTGAGTTTCTGGAATTCGACCTTTGGCATATTTTCATCTGTTTATTGTCATATTCATCGCATGTTCGTCGTCAATTCATCATGTTTAGTTTATTTCGTTCACCCATGTCACTAATCAATCCTTCATTCATGCAATTAATTCGTAATATTCCGTTTCATCCATGTTTTATTGTTTCATGACCCCTTAATCACATGTAATTAACCTATTAATCACTTTCATCCGAGTAAATAATTTAATCAATCATTAAATTTACCGACAAGTATTAACAACACGCAATTCCGGCTTCACAACCAGAATTCAGGTCAGGAACAGACGCAGCAACTGCTGCGCCTATTCCAAAGGACGCAGTTCTGCTGCACCTGTTCTGGGTTGAATTCTGCCTTTGAACTCCATTGTTGCCTTGACTTAGTTTATTAGCTTCCGTATAATTGACTATTATTCGTATTATCACCTTCTGTCTTGTTCGTAGATTTATTCCTTTATTAGTTTTTCCAAACTATCCGTTTTAAAGGTATTTTCGACATAAATCGCCTATCCCAATGTAATTATTGTAATTTTCATTATTGTAATTTTCTTATTGTGTTTATCCTTGAATTTTGTATCATTTGTATGTTTTCACATGTAATTGAACATTAAATCCCTACTTCGACCCAATTGTATGTTAAACTAATTGTTCACCGACTTAGTTAATTCTCACATGCTAGGATTAAAACTTGGATGTTGCATTGCATGCATATAGCCGACGATATATCGAGTATAGATGATGTCCCTAATCATTAGTAGAGGCCGCTATCGAGGCGGGCGGGATTAGGTGTTCGATCAAAAGAGCTTCCTAATACGTACCCTCACCCCTTACTCCAGATCTCCGTGAACACCCGTGTTCATTGGCATCCACGAGAGTCATTCTAGACATAGAATGCTAAGGGTAACGATTGCTTAGTGTTCATGTCTCTACTTTGTGTCTTGACATGGCACGAGGTATTCGAACGGTTCCAATTTCCCATAAAAATTGATGGCGACTCCAACAAAAATGCAAACGCTTGTTCTCTTCCTCCCAAGCGCCCCCGTGGGCCGCCCACTGTCCACACATCTACAAAAGGAATAGCCACTTCCTCATCAAGTGGCGGAGGCAACTAAAAGAGAACAAATTTAAGAGCATATATTCCGTCACAAATACTAGTTCAACAAATTACTAAGGCTAAGAGGATGGCACTAAATCACCTCCAAATGGTGTTAAACTAGACTACTTTCGTCCTCAATTTCCAAATACTTTCGTCAAGAGCGATCAAATGGTTATGGAATGATGATCCCCATGATGCTAGTAGCATATGACATGACAAGTCTCGAGTTCTCTACAAAAGTAAAGGTCATGGATCGTCCCAAGCTCGACAAAGTGGCTTGACAAGAAGGCTTTTTGGGAATGAAATGCTCAAATCGTTATAAACAAGGGTGGATATGACTAGTATTCAAAATTTGACCTCATTCAACTTTCACATTTCAAAAATTAGAGATGGGGTTTGTCCCTTCCGTGCTAATGTCCTTTGCTTTCGCCAATCGCTTATTAGGCAACCGGTTAACCTCTAGACAATAGCTTTTCGGGGTGATAGTCACTCTGTCTCTGGGCGGTTGAATTCACAACCGTGTGGGGGCCCAATTCAATGGATCCCTCTCCAAAGCACATCGAAGTGGTACGTCTCCATCAAAGCAACTAAAATTCTCAATATTTCAACATTTCATAACATTTGAGGTTTCCTTGGCAATAAAACGTTTCCACATACAAAATCTATGAAATGAGCACTTCAAACTTATTGATAGAAAGTATTTTTGGGTTGTCGTACCACAAGGTCAATCAAGGTCACCTAGACAAGTTAACCAAGTCCACATCGCATCACGGGGTTGGAATAGGTGACTCACATGCAAACCCTTGACTAGGCTTTGGGTCATGGGTCAAAAGACACTAGTATGACACAATCTAGGGTGTTTTACAACCATTCTAGTAGGCGAAGTCTTCAGTTGAAAAAGTATTTGTAATGACTTAGTTGCTCTTGTCAAAGTTCTCAATTAGGCACTTCTCAAAATATTTCATCTAAATGCAACTAAATGCCATGATGCAACTATTATATACATCCTAATGTAAGTGATTCTACCAACTAATATGACATATAAACTAAATGCAAGTCCTAAGTTCACATTGTTATACCGCATCAATCAAAATAAAGCCACATAGTCATTAACATAAAGAGGAGAAATGAGACTGGAAAGATCATACCATGCGGTCTTCAATATCCTCATGTCTCGGATGTGGCGTAGTAGATCAATGTGAACAAGGATAGAACAAACACAATGTATACAATAATATATACTTGACTACACTACAAAGGAAAAGAACTTGTTTTTGGTTTTTCAATTTTCAAATTTTTATGGTTTTTTCGAAATTTTTTCAATTTTTTTTGGATTTTTGAATAAAAGTTAAGTTAGAATTCCCCATCCCCACACTAATATGGGCGTTGTCCTCAATGGCCAAAATGATGGGAAATTATGCAAACATGATGCATGATTTCTACACTAAATGCAAGCTACATTAATCTACACTACATGATGCATGGTTTTTGTTTATGACGGAGAGGATAATTTGGATTACCTCCCGTTGTGTATGTATGTACTTCCCCAAACCGAGTTAGACATTATTGTTAATGTTCTTAGGTTGGGTGTAGTTCATGCACACACTATGCAATGCTTGAAACTAATTTTGTCATTTTGGATTTTTAAAAGTGGGAACAATAAAATGAGAACACCTCAATGGGGCCGAGGTGTTAGTCCTCTATGGTGCTAGGACTACTCCAACAATGATCAAGATTAATAAAATACAAGTTAACAAAGCACAAACTTCTTTTCATGAAACTTTGAAAATTAAAGAGAGGATATGAGGAAACTTCACTTAAACATAGGTGGGTGCCTCTTGCCCGCTCCACCTAGCTATGAAGTAATCCTCTAGAGATCGGCATTATCTCCTTCTAGATCGCTATCCCATATCTCCTTCGATGCATCACTCAAACTTGGGTCCATGAACTCGTCCTCTTCACTTTCAAGCTCCACCGTGTCCCCTCCGCAAGAATTGTTGCGTCCCTCCTCTTGTCTCCTGTTTGCCCCTTCGTTTGCCCTCTCCGAATTGGGGAAGAGTAAGTCCATTTGAGCCCATGAGGGAAATGCTCCCTCCTCACTAATCTTTCCCTTTTGAACCATATCGTGGTATTGAGGATAGAGTGCATAGTAAATGTCCACGTTGGTTTCGTATTGGCGGTAGTGCAAATCTTGTAGAATTCCCGCGATAAAGTCGTCACGGGGGAGGATGAAGGGGTTAGGATGGTTGTACGGTTGATAAGGAAATGGGTAGGGAGGTACTTTGATCTTTTCATCTTGGGATTATTGCTCTTGTTGTTGTTGTTGATTTGGAGGTGGTGGTGCTTGTCTTGGTTGGGTTGGGTTCGGAGGGATGAGGTAGGATGGTATTGTAGACAAATGTTCTCTTCTCGGGGAAATCCGTGGTAGGCCGGCCATTGGAAGATAAATCGGATCACTTCCTTTTGTTATCCACTTGATGCGCTTTTCAACCCCCTCAAGGGTTATCCAATGATGATGAATGAGAATAAGGTCTTCATTTATCCTCGTGTTTCCTGAAAGAGGAGCATACTCATTATTCTCATTGAACCTCGGATTGAAATGCTTTGCAAACCTAGTAATGAGTCCTCCATTCACAATGTGTTTCATCCCGTCATCATCACCATTCCTAAACTTTGCCCATTTCTCGAGTAACACTTGAGGTGCATTGAAGTGGTACACACTTCTTCCTTGAATATTGAGGTAGGATTCCATAAACACAAGGTCTAATTAGTTCACGATCGCCGGATCTCGGCGAGCAAAGAGAGTGCCCGAGAGGAATCGATAAGTAAGTCTCAAGATCAGATTTTGAATATGAAAAGCGAGACATTCCTTGTTGTGTATGAAGTCCCGGCCGGTCATGGCCCTCCACAAAGGTTCAACACTGTATTTCTTTGGCTTCGATGTTCGGGTAGGCGAACATCAAGTCCAAGCACATTTGCGAATTCTACAAGGGTCATCATCCTTGAAACATTTTCTAATCTAAATTCTATGTAAATTGTTTTGTTCAAGGTTGTAATCTTCAAAAAGCTCAAAAACTCAAGCACAAGGGATCGATAAGTTTGCTCATGCATGTGGAAAAGGGTAGAGAGTCCAAATACTTCAAAGAGGGCTTCCACTTGGTGATAAATTCCAAGTTTCCTCAAAGTATCATGACATAAAAACTTAGTAGGGAGAATGTTCTTACTTAGAAGCCAGTGGAAGACAAGTCTTTGCACATCATTTATAAACTCAACATTTGAGAAGTCATCAAGTCTTGTAAGATCCACTATTTCTTCATGCTCCCTTCTTAATGTGTTGACATGGGATGTTGAAGAACTTTCCCTCATCCTTGGTCTCCTCCCATTCCTAAAAGAGGATCTACTTGGTGCCATTCCTTGATTATTGAGCTGGGATTTTGATTTGGTTAAAGAATAAAGATGCTCCTTGTAAATTGAATGTTGTCTTTGGAAACTTTAGAAAATTGGGGCTTTTTGATTTTGTGGGGTTAAAGAGTGATTTGGATATGCTTGGGAGTCATAAGGAGGTGGGTCTTGTAATACAAGTGGAAGGAAGAGTGATGTGTCACTAAATGTGTGGTGGGGTGTAATTTAATTAAGAAAAGATGGGTCAAATCACCGCGGGAAGTCGGGCGGATTCGAGCAGAAGACGCTCGGATTCCTTCTTATCGGGACGGGCGGATTCTAGGTAAGACGCCCGGATTCTGTCACAGCAAATTTTCCAAAAATATGACGCCACAAGGACGGGCGTCCCGAGCCTAAGATGCTCGATTCTTCAAATGCGGGACGGGCGAATTCTGCTGAAGTCGGCCGGATTCCTTTCCAGGGATTTTTCTGTAGGGAAATGTGTCCTCAACAATAGTGCGATCACATGATTTAAATATCATTATTAAATCTCATTTTAAGAATACATGTGGGATGTAATATTTTACAGTCAACTGGTCCACACATATCGGTAATGATTGGCTGACTAGAGTTTGACATTACTGTCGTACGACGGTGGTGATCAGTTGATCCCCTTAGGTCATACCTATAGGGAAATACTCTTAATTGATTATTTAATTGATCGTATACCGATACGAGTTAATTAAATTGCTTAAAATTGACGGATGATTTTGTGAGTGTAATTTACGTATCTTATTGTAAATATGATTAAATGAGATACGGTCTAAGTAATCGAATTATTTTATTACTTAGATGAAATTATTGTTTAAAGAAACAATTGAAACGGAATGAATAAATTATTATAAATACAGAATGTTGTAGTTTATAATTTGGAAACATTTTTGGTACAAGTAATTACGAATTACTAGTCGATTTTGTAAATGACATATTTTATGAGTATGTTGATTTTTAATATGTTAAAAATACATTACATTGTGACATGTCATGTAACATGTTACATGTGACAAAATTGACAAATTACAAAATAAAATGGGTTCTCCATTTTATGCTTAAAAACCGAAAATGAGGAGGTAGTGTAAGATATATATTGTGTTTTATATTGAGTGGAAAACACAATCATGATATCTAAGTACTAGCCTTGCAAGCCTAAGCTTTTGAGAAGAGCAAAAACAAAAGGCATTGGGCATACTACCCAATGCTCTCTTTTTCGGGCTCCCACAAGAAAGAGAGGAGAGCTCCTCTCTTTAATTTTAATTATTCATTCTTCCCATCTTTTTCTAGTGTAAGAAAATCCTCCAAAACTCTCTACAATTTATGATAATTCTAGAGAAATAAAATCTCACAAAAACATCACCTCTTGACCGAAATTTTCAAGAGCCAAAATACAATTTATTTTGTGTCATTTTTATGGTGAAACTAATATTATTACTAGATCTAAATAGTATTGGTTTATTAAGATGTATTCCTTGGGTATATGCTTTTGGGAGGGATTCTACCTTTGAGTCCTTGTTCTTCTATTTGGAGAGCTCAAGAACAAGTGAGTAGGTGAACTCACTTGTGCCCATAAATCCGAAAATCACATGGTGAGATATAGATTTTTCCATCTCTTTAATTAATGTTTGCATGCATAAGACCTTTATTAATTTTATGACAAATAAATTTATAAACATATATGAATATGTTAGTGTATATAGATCTACATTTCCTTCAATCGGTATCATGAGCCACGGTTGTTTGCATGCAAATCGGTTAAAAGTTTTTCCGAGTTATAAGAATAACAAATAAAACTTGTAAAATTTGTGTTATTATGAGATATCACGAAATTAATCCATGCATGTTAATATTTCTGGTCCTAAAATATTTTAGGATATTTTGGTTAATTTTTCGGATTTTTATTGTTCATATTTTACAATAATGGCATTTAAATGTGATTTTATGAGTAAAAATGTCATTTTTGGTCTAAAATTAGCTATACTTCTAATTTTCCATTGATTTTTGGATATGTTGTCACATATATTATTTTGAGATAACCTGTATATTTTCATAATTTTTGGACTTGTTATGCTCGAAAAATGAATTTTTCATTATTAAATTCGGATTTAGGTGAAAAATAGGTTAATATGAGTTAAATTTCGAATCTGGTCATAGAAAATTAATATGTTGTCACATGAAATTTTACAAGATGTGTGTAAAATAATTGGCTATAAAGAAGTCTTTTTGCATGATTTATGGATTTTTGAAGAAAAATAGCATAAATAGTGACATTATTAGTGGAAAATTAATAAAACATAATCTATGACTTAGGAAAAACGTCTAATGTTGCATTTTATTATCTTTTTCAGATCTAAAATTGAAAATTTAATGAAAATAATTTTTCCGTGTTTTTATGATTATTTTATTAAAAATCGATAAACCGCACCATTGTTTTTCCGGAAAAAATTTCGAAATTTTTAACCTAAGATTTTGAACATTATGAGTGTCATGGTATTTTTTTCCAGAATGTTCATGAATTTAAATTTTGAATTTTGAATTTATTTGAAATTTTGTGATTTATTTGAAGTTTATAGTTTATTTTTGTAATTTTGGTCCATGTATGAACAATTTTATAAAATATGGGTTAATTATGGTCAAATTATTAGTGAAGACTAAATTTTGAGTCCTAAGAGGTTAGGGTAATTAACTTATGCATAAATATGAGTTTATGTATTTTTGTGATTATAAAATGTTGAAATCACGCAAATCCGTAAAAACCGAGTAATATACGATATTGGCTAATTAAAGGCGATTTAGCATAAAATTGAGCATGTTCATACATATTATAATGCTGCATTTTCTTTATGATTGTCATAATTTTAATTTATGTAATTTTGAATTATGTAATTTTACTTAGTATGGCCTTAGATTTTAATTGGTATTTCCCGAAATGTATGGGAATATCGATTCGGTTGTAATTTTATTGTGATCTCGTATCACCGTTTTGTAATTTAATAGATTTATTTTATTTTAGTTACAAATGTATAATAGGATATTATGTAATTTATTATGTAATTTTATTCATTCCGGAGTTCCCAAAGACGGATTTCTTCAAGAATGGCGATACATAAAGACGGTGTTACCTCGAGATGCGTGCCACAACCGAAGTTCAAGGGACCAATGGAGTTGGTTTCCGAATATGTAATAGTTAAATAGTTTTTCTATTTTAGGAAAGGCCATACTAGGATTTATTTATCTTTATGCTTGCATTTTATTTTATGTCACATGCATCGCTAAATCGCCATAACTAAACATGCATTGTCATTTTATCGAGTTTATCGACCGTGTCAATTCGAATTATCGTAGTTCACCGCTTTAGTTCACTTAAAACGTGATAGATAATAAATTGACATGACCTCTCGCTAAAACAATTAATTGAGACATAGCCTTACCAAATAGTAGAAACCACGAAAACCTATTTCGCGAGGGAGTGCGCTCGGCTACCCCGGGGTACAAACCTTGTTACGTAGGGGAAGTGGGTGATAAATGTCTATCCACCGAATTCATGTTGATAAAGGTTGCATCGGCTACCCCGTGCCTAAGTTAATGTGGGTTTGGATAATGGACACATTTATTCGAAATTTGGATTGTACTCAACAAAAGTTATTCATAAGGGTTGCATCGGCTACCCCGTGCCCTTGTTGATGTGTTTTGGGCTATAGATAAACATTAGAGTAATTTTATCGACCAAGAGTTCTAAAAGTAGAATCGATTAAAAGGTTAATCCACCGAGTTATATTGATAAAGGTTGCATCGGCTACCCCGTGCCTAAGTTGATATGAATTTGGGTCTTGGAATCATTTATCATAGTTGGGTAGAGGTCACTATGTAAATGCTATACTTGTTTTTCAAGTATTAATAAAACGATAAATGTTAAGTTTTCCACTATTCCGTTTTTATATTGTTCTATTTCTTTACCACAATTCATATACGATATCATTTCGATTTTGATACGAATCTCCATTAAAACATCGTAACTAAAGACAAAAATTTGAATTTGCTTCTAAAACCTCAAATGAACCATTGCTAAGGATCTCTTGTAAAGAGTATAGATTAAAGTTATTCATTATCAAACAGGTTTTTGATTCTTGACTAACACTTCTACTTACAATGAATTATGTTTCATATACTTAATTGAATTAAGTACCTTGAAGCAATAAATTGTTTTGGTGATTAGATTTTCAGAATTCGTAATTGACCAAAATATCGCAACCACTTCAATGAAAGTTTTAAGACTAAAACGAACAAATGAAGAGTAATCTTCATGAATTCAATTTTGCTTCACAAAGCAAAGACTCATTGAAATGAGTGGGAGCATTCTCTTAAACCGTTAAGATGAGGACGAGGTTCCAGAAGTAAAGATTATAATGGAATTGATACAAGGTAATGTTAAAGGTAAAGTTGTTGAGAATGACGATACTAAACCTATCAATCCCGACCGATAAAGTTTCCATTGTCTTAAATGTTGGACACGAGAAAGGAAACTACCCCAAATTGTTGAAGTATCAACAAGTTAATTGTGGGACATCTAATGAGACCTTCTTCTTTAAATGTTTACTTGATTAAACATAAATTTTGCTAGTACTACTTCGTCAATATTAGAAACCGATGGTGGTTTACATCGTTGTACTTGATACATAAGATGATTAGAATATGACGACTAGCAACAATAATGTCGAGAGATAGAGTAATTGTGTACTCAATCTAGTTTTGGATTTAAAGTTGTACTTAATTATGACTATTAAGTGCATAAACTCTAAATAAGAATATAAACTTGTTAACATACAAAAGAGGTTTTCACTTTTGTGACCCTATACACCACGATTTGATGTATGGCTAGCCCATTATCAAGGTGATTATATTCTAAACCAAACTAGAATGATATATCATGAAGATGATGCAAGACTCAAATTGGTAACCCAAGATTAAACCTTAAATTTTGGAATGATGAACGGAAAGAGTTATCGAGTACTCTTGAAACCATTAGATTGTTAATGGTATATGCGTATCTTGTATTCAAAGCAAGATGTCTCGTGCCTTTTGGTTGAAAAGGAGATCGAGATTGTAAATCATTGATCCAAAATAGGTTGATCATTTTCTTTTACTAACGATTTAAGTTGACACTAATATGTTCACTTAATAAGGTAAATAGAGAAATCTTTGAATAATTTCAAAGAGTTCAAGGAATCACGATTTAGTCGTGATGGGATTATCAAAGTGAAGACTTTGATATAAGTCAAATGAATTGTGATATAGTATCACAAATTAATCTCTCTTAACACGCATTATGGGATAATGTATGATTGGATAAGAATTCAAACGCTATTCGATAAGGTTTGGACTTCGATCAAGTTATTTTGAGTTACTTGATCCTTTTGGGGATTTTATCATTTTGTCTAAATTATTTTTCCACTAAATCGAATCATATGAGATATGAAATGGTAAGGGTACCATGTTTGTAAGTTTTCACAAGAAAC
The DNA here is from genome assembly GCF_048544455.1 of Silene latifolia. Lineage (NCBI taxonomy): Eukaryota > Viridiplantae > Streptophyta > Magnoliopsida > Caryophyllales > Caryophyllaceae > Silene > Silene latifolia. Next base: position 92,166,538 of record NC_133537.1, on the reverse strand, counting down.
AAATGCTCATTTTTTCCCTTTTCAATTATCACGAGTACACCGGGTTTGTGGCTCGTGAAGCTGTCTTTCTAAAATACAAGTTTATTTTTAGAAGACAGAGTGAGAGAAATTATTGGCTACATGAGACGTTTTATGTAAGACATTGTTTCTTCAAAAAAAACCTAGGAGGTAAAATTCGTCACTTGCTAAAAATGATGAATTCATGCTACTTTTAAGAAAGTAAAGAGCTTATAACTTATAAAAGAAATTGTTTGATTCAAGTTAATTACTTCTAGAAAGTAATGAACGAATGACTTACATAAGAGTGTTTAAGTCACAACTCAATACAAGGCTTAGAGCCATGAGAATCCGAAATAAAAGGCTTGATTAGTGACAAAGGGTTTTGCACTAATAAAGAGATATTTCATAGCAAGATTAGTTGCAAAGGGTTTTGCACTAATTGAAATGCTTAAGTCTATTTGGATCTTCTTAGGGATTGTGTTTCATTATAAGGTTATGAAATACACAGCAAGTGAATCTAAAACCCACTTCTTCAATAGAAGCAATGTATTCAATACATGTCATAAGTTTTATAGATTCTTGCAACACTAAGATAATGTGAAACTTGAGAGAGGGTCTTAAGTAGGACATCAATGAGTTAGAATCAACATTTTTATCATGTGATAAAACATTTCTCGATAAGTCGAGAAGTTGTGTTTATACATGGAGTTTAGTGGGAGTTACGGAAATTTTAATTAGTCCGATATGTGGATGACATATTGATCATTGCGAATGATTTAAGACTTTTGGAGTATTATAATACATCTTGAATATCCGGATTTATGAAGATAAATCCACATGATATTAGCGTCAGAAAGAAGTCTTATGTTGATAAGATTCATGACTAGTTCAATTAAATTGAACATATTTGTTTGATTTCATTTGCTTCCGCTGCCGAATCAATTAAAAAGAAATGATGTATAACACTTCATATGCTTTGAGTATGATGAATTGTTTTCAAAATCGAATTTAAGTAATCTTTACCAAGTAAGCTATAAAGATTACTCTTAAGTGCTTGCAGAAGCATTAAGGCTATGATGCAAAGTGTTTATGATGCAATATTGTGTAAGGGTGTTACACAAGTGACAATTGACAATTGAGATTGCGCATGGTTTCCGACAAAACCATAATCAAAACACATTAGGATGGTTAAGATACCATTGTGGCAATGTTAATTAAGAAGTAGATTTTCTAGAATCGTTCTAGGCAATAAAGAACAATGAGAGATATTTATAACGGAAATTGAGTACACTTGCAATCATGAGATGTGCAAGAAGGATGAGTCCCGCACACTGTGAAAACAGTGGGAGCTATTCTTAGGCTAGAGGGCCTATGTCTTGATTGGATCTCGACATGTACTCAGAAAGTTTTGTGATGCAAATGTATACATTACAAAGGAAAACGAGTATGTAGTAAGGTTGAGTAAGGTACAAGAAGTTGATAAAACCTACTAACCAAAGCCTTCTCATAGGCTTAACATGATGAGTCATGTCATTTCAATTGAATTGAAATGAACAACTACATGCAAGATCAAATTAGATTATAGGACATGGAATAGTAATCAGGCATTGACTATTCATATGTGATAATCGCATTTATCGTTCGAGTTTTATTTTAAAACTCTTTTATTATACTTTGTTACATCCAAACGGGTTGTAGAGAGAACATTGAACCCCGTTAAAGTGAACACGGATTAGCATTGTATTCGCCCATAGTCATTTGTATGAGGTGACGTCTCGAAGTGACTAGAGTGTGATGCGATTGATGGCAAGTTCAAGTGCCATAGAGTCATGTGAGATGACTAGTCGATAACATAGGCAGACTGTTAGGAACATTTTGTCGGGCCTAATGACCGCTTATAGAGTTCTGGCAAATTTATATAGCCTGGTCGTGGCGAGAGCTGCTATAGTATTCAAATGAGTCGATTCTTTTGACTAAAGACTATTCACCTAAGATGGCACGATTTGATTAACTTTGATTTGTGTTACTACGACCTTCGTAAATGGGGTCAAATGGGCATATTTTGGGTTATGATGGCTGTGGCTAGTCGAAGGGAATGAGTGCGATAGGAATTGTCCATCCCCTTGTCAGGGTTAAAACAATATCTCAGGGCCACTCGAGGAGTAATGAATCGAAATGCGTGGCCACGCTCGGAAGGAATCCAGTGGATAAATCCGGTCAAAAACAGTTTATTCTCCGGATCGAGGAAACCACTCTCGATATGATCACTTGCAAGTACGACCGAAAGACACCTTGCATTGAGTGGGAGATAGTAATAGGACAAGAGAATTGGTGACGCACACTTGTCGAGGACAAGTGGGAGATTGTTGGGAAATGTGTCCTCAACAATAGTGCGATCACATGATTTAAATATCATTATTAAATCTCATTTTAAGAATACATGTGGGATGTAATATTTTACAGTCAACTGGTCTACACATATCGGTAATGATTGGCTGACTAGAGTTTGACATTACTGTCGTGCGACGGTGGTGATCAGTTGATCCCCTTAGGTCATACCTATAGGGAAATACTCTTAATTGATTATTTAATTGATCGTATACCGATACGAGTTAATTAAATTGCTTAAAATTGACGGATGATTTTGTGAGTGTAATTTACGTATCTTATTGTAAATATGATTAAATGAGATACGGTCTAAGTAATCGAATTATTTTATTACTTAGATGAAATTATTGTTTAAAGAAACAATTGAAACGGAATGAATAAATTATTATAAATACAGAATGTTGTAGTTTATAATTTGGAAACATTTTTGGTACAAGTAATTACGAATTACTAGTCGATTTTGTAAATGACATATTTTATGAGTATGTTGATTTTTAATATGTTAAAAATACATTACATTGTGACATGTCATGTAACATGTTACATGTGACAAAATTGACAAATTACAAAATAAAATGGGTTCTCCATTTTATGCTTAAAAACCGAAAATGAGGAGGTAGTGTAAGATATATATTGTGTTTTATCTTGAGTGGAAAACACAATCATGATATCTAAGTACTAGCCTTGCAAGCCTAAGCTTTTGAGAAGAGCAAAAACAAAAGGCATTGGGCATACTACCCAATGCTCTCTTTTTCGGCCTCCCACAAGAAAGAGAGGAGAGCTCCTCTCTTTAATTTTAATTATTCATTCTTCCCATCTTTTTCTAGTGTAAGAAAATCCTCCAAAACTCTCTACAATTTATGATAATTCTAGAGAAATAAAATCTCACAAAAACATCACCTCTTGACCGAAATTTTCAAGAGCCAAAATACAATTTATTTTGTGTCATTTTTATGGTGAAACTAATATTATTACTAGATCTAAATAGTATTGGTTTATTAAGACGTATTCCTTGAGTATATGCTTTTGGGAGGGATTGTACCTTTGAGTCCTTGTTCTTCTATTTGGAGAGCTCAAGAACAAGTGAGTAGGTGAACTCACTTGTGCCCATAAATCCGAAAATCACATGGTGAGATATAGATTTTTCCATCTCTTTAATTAATGTTTGCATGCATAAGACCTTTATTAATTTTATGACAAATAAATTTATAAACATATATGAATATGTTAGTGTATATAGATCTACATTTCCTTCATTTTCTTGAAATGCACAGGTAGAAAGACGGGCGTCTTTCTGCAAAGACGGTCGGATTCTTCAGGACGAGCGTCTTCCCTTCTGAGACGCTCGGATTCTTCTACAGTCCAAAATTTTCAATTTCTCAGTTTAGAAGGCCGGACGGATTCTTCACAGGACGCCCGGATTCTTGCCAGACAGCCGGATTCCAGGGAACACGCACGTGTTCAAGCTGTGAATCTCCCTTTGACTTTCTTTCCTCTCTTAGATGCTTCCCCACACTTGAAAATTGGTTCCTTCCTTCATTCAAAATTCGTTAGTGACCCTCCCTCACTTACTCTCATGAAAAGAGCTTATGTTTATTATTAAAGAAATGCAATAAAACTATAAATACAAGTTAGAGGGTTAGTATATTTACAAGTGGTGGTTTAGGGAGGACTCCACCAAACTCTCCCTTTGTTGGTTCTTTCAAGGATGAGAAGGCCCGAGGTAGGTGACCTCGACCTCTCCAATAAACGCTCCTTCATAGTATGGCTTCAATCTTTGACCATTGACTTTGAACTTGCTTCCATCTTCCGCTTTTAGTTCAAAATCTCCGTATCTTCCAACTTCGGTTATCACATAGGGACCCATCCATCTAGAGTTCAACTTTCCCGGAAAAAGTCGGTAGCGGGAATTGAATAGAAGGACTTTGTCCCCTTTGTGCAAGGCCTTTTGTCTAATCCTTTTGTCATGAAGCAATTTCGTCTTTTCTTTGTAGATCTTGGCATTCTCATAGGATTGTAGTCGGAATTGCGCCAACTCTTGAATTTGAATCATCCTCTTTTGACCACTTAACTTGAGATCGAGATTAAGAGCTCGGATTGCCCAAAAAGCTTTATACTCCAATTCGATTGGCAAATGACATGCTTTTCCATAGACAAGCTTGTAAGGGGAGGCTCCTATGGGAGTCTTATAGGCCGTCCTATAAGCCCAAAGAGCATCATCAAGCTTTATACTCCAATCTTTTCGGGTCTTGTTCACAACTTTCTCAAGGATTTGTTTGATCTCTCTATTTGAAACTTCAACTTGACCGCTTGTTTGAGGATGATACCCCAAGCTGGTTCTATGTTGGACACCATACTTGGTCAAAAGAGATGCAAGTTTCTTTTCATGAAAATGCGTTCCTCCATCACTTATGATTGCTCTAGGAACTCCAAATCTTGGGAAGATTATCTTCTTGAAGAGCTTGGTGACCGTTTTCGCATCATCATTTGGAGTGGCAATTGCCTCTACCCATTTTGAGACGTAGTCTACGGCCACAAGGATGTACTTATTTCCATTGGATGTCACAAAGGGCCCTTGGTAGTCGATTCCCCAAACATCGAAGATCTCTACCTCTAGAATGCCCCTTTGTGGCATTTCGTTCCTCCAAGAGATATTCCCCGTTCTTTGACAAGCATCGCAATGAATGATGTATTCTCTTGTGTCTTGAAACATTGTAGGCCAATAGAAGCCCGATTGAAGAATTTTTGCAATGGTCCTCCTTGCTCCATGGTGCCCACCGTAGGGTGATGAGTGACATCCTTCCAAGATTCCTTGGACTTCCTATTGATGGATGCATCTCCGGTAGAGCCCATCACTACATTCCTTGTAAAGGTTTGGGTCGTCCCAAAAGTACCTCTTCACCTCAAATAGGAATCTCTTCCTTTGGTTGTGGTTCAAATTTGGAGGGAGTACTCTTCCAACAATATAGTTAGCATAATCGGCAAACCATGGGGTGATGTGCCTTTCAAGTTGTGTTTGAATGGCCATTAAAATATCGTCGGGAAATGAGTCATTGATCGGGGTTTCTCCATTTTCATCATGAAACCGAATCCTTGACAAGTGATCCGCTACTACATTCTCGGCTCCTTTCTTGTCTCTTATTTGCAAGTCAAATTCTTGAAGAAGCAAAATCCATCTTAACAACCTTGGTTTTGCCTCCTTCTTTATCAAGAGATGTCGGAGAGCACGGTGATCCAAAAAGACAATTACTTTGGATCCAAGCAAGTAGGAACGGAATTTGTCCAAAGCATAGACAATGGCAAGAAGCTCTTTCTCGGTGGTATCATAGTTCACTTGGGAGGGATCAAGTGTCTTGCTTATATAATAGATGGCATGAAGAGCTCTTCCTACCCGTTGACCAAGAACCGCTCCAACGGCGTAGTTACTAGCACCACACATAATCTCGAATGGTAGTTCCCAATTTGGAGGTTGAATGATCGGTGCCGAGATTAGTGCTTCCTTGATTCTATTAAAGGCTTCAACACACTCATCAGTGAAAAGGAATTGGGCATCCTTAAGCAAAAGTTGTGTGAGGGGTTTCGCTATTTTTGAAAAATCCTTTATGAAACGGCGATAAAAACCCGCGTGACCGAGAAAACTTCTCACCCCTTTATCATTCACGGGAGGTTGGAGTTTCTCTATCACCTCAACTTTAGCTTTATCGACTTCGATGCCCTTTTCCGAGATTAAATGACCCAAAACAATTCCTTCATTGACCATGAAGTGACACTTTTCCCAATTTAAAACAAGACTAACATCTTCACATTTTTGCAATACAAGAGAAAGATTATGGAAGCATGAGTCAAAGTCCTTTCCATAAACGCTAAAATCATCCATAAAAACTTCCATTATGGTCTCTAGGTAATCGGAGAAGACACTTATCATGCATCTTTGGAAAGTGACGGGGGCATTGCATAAACCAAAAGGCATCCTCCTATATGCAAAAGTACCATAAGGACATGTGAAGGTGGTCTTATGTTGGTCATCCGGGTGTATAGGGATTTGGATGAATCCCGAATACCCGTCAAGGTAACAAAAGTATTTGTTGGAGGCTAACCTCTCAAGCATTTGGTCAATGAATGGTAGGGGGAAATGATCCTTTCTTGTTGCGGAATTTAATTTTCGATAGTCAATGCACATACGCCAACCGGTGATCATCCTTGTGGGTATTAGTTCATTCTTTTCATTTGTCACTACCGTGGTGCCTCCTTTCTTAGGTACCACTTGGACGGGGCTAACCCACAAAGAATCCGATATGGGATATATGATTCCCGCATCAAGTAATTTCATAACTTCTCCTTTAACAACTTCTTGCATGTGGGGGTTCAATCTTCTTTGAGGTTGAATGGTAGGTCTATGGTCTTCCTCTATATGAATTCTATGTATGCAAAAATTGGGACTTATCCCCTTAAGGTCATCTAGACTATAACCTATAGCCTTCTCATGTTGTTTTAACACATCAAGCAATTTTCCCAATTGGTCCTCATCAAGTCTATCATTAACAATCACGGGTTTGGTCTTTGATACATCAAGGTAATCATATTTCAAATTTGGGGGAAGGGGTTTTAAAGTAGGAGTTTGTACCTCACTTTCCTCCTTTGGAGTTTCATTTAGAATTTGCTCCATCTCCATTAGACATTCCATTCTCATAGCATATTCAACTTGTTCTTCATTCTCATCAACCTCATCATATTCGAATTCCATGATGGATTCCTCTTGCTCTTGAGCTTGTAAGATGTCTTCTAGGATGGATTGCTCATCTTCTATAGGTTGACATGCTTCCACTAGGATGTTATGCACCAATACGGATTGTGCATGAGTGAGTTCTTTGTTAGCTATAGCGGCCTCAAAAAGATCTACCTCCAATTCCCAATACATATTTTTAGCCTCACTTGCTTCCAAGGCTTCCAATGCTTGCATGGGATCTTTGAAGAAGGGTATATTTAGGTGGTCCTCTACAAAACAATCTATAAGGTCCATCTTGCAAACTATCAAACAACTTGAAAATAATTAGAACAAACCTTGAGGAGTTTTACTTCCTCGAGGCAAAGAAAGACACAACTAATAACAATATAAGAAAATCTAAATCAAGATAACACCATCCCCGGCAGCGGCGCCATTTTTGGTCGGACTATCGGAGCTATATTCTATTTTTCGGAACAATTGTCGTTGGAAGCACCTAGACCAAAACACAATTTATAACTTCACAAACAACTCTACAATTAGTAAAGAGGCAAGTAAAGGTCGGATCCCAAGGGACGGGAATTGAAATGAGATTTCTATTAAAACTAGTGGTGTCTTAGGGGTGTCACAATTTGGGTTGATGTAGAAGGTCACTAAACTAAATAGCAATGAAAGTAAACAAGCAAGATGAATTGAAAAGGGTTGTAAACAATGGATAAAAAGCACTAGGGTGTCATGGGGTTATAGGGGATTCATGGGAATTGATCATACAAACATGTTCTCAAATTATAAGCAAGCAATTATTGTTGTGATGGATTGAGTTGGGTTATATCTTACAATCCTAGTAAAAATAAACAAAGAGAGGGATAAGATTTTCTTACTCTTAGCATAAGATAGATTAGCAAACGTTAGTGGTCGGTCAAAACACGACACAAATTACAAACAACATAAATTAAAAACTAAAGTCAAATAAATAAATTAAACTGAAATTAATCAAATATTATCAAAATAAGAAAAGCAAATTAAAATATATTATGGACAAAACCCGTGCATTACACGGATCTGGAATTTCGAAATTGGTCAGATCAGACCCGTGCATTGTGCGGGTTTTGTATGAAAACAATGTTAATTGCAAACTAAATACTAAATCAATGAAATAAATCACGAAAATTAACCTAAATTAAAATGTGTTGATCTTTGCGATGGAGGCGGATCTCCAAAGGACAACCTTTAAAATGGGCACCGCTAATGAAATCTATTCCAAGTGATCGGTCCGTTTAGTATTCACAAACAAATAGATGTGGTCGTTGGTCACGGTCGAATCAAAACACAATTTATAGCTTAACAAGCAACTCTACAATTAGTAAAGAGGCAAGTAAAGGTCGGATCCCAAGGGACGGGAGTTGAAATGAGATTTCTATTGTAACTAGTGGTGTCTAAGGGGTGTCACAAATTGGGTTGATGTAGAAGGTTACTAAACTAGAATAACAATGAAAATAAACAAGCAAGATGAATAAAAAGGGGTGTAAACAATTGATTAAAGGCACTAGGGTGTCATGGGATCATAGGGGAATCATGGGATATGATCATACAAACATGTTCTCAAATTATAAGCAAGCAATTATTGTTGTGATGGATTTAGTTGGGTTATATCTTACAATCCTAGGAAAGTTTGGGTCCCGGAGCCGAATCGATTAGATTGTACAACACCTACAAGTCGACTTAATCTTCCCTACTCAACAACATGCATGGTCTAATGAGACTCGAGTTGGGTTATGTCTTACAAGTCTCATTGAAAAGATAGGAGATGATAGTAAATGCAAGGATTCATAGGCTTAGCATTTCATCAAATATAACATGTTCATGAGTTGAGATCAAAACAAGCAAGCAAATAAGATATGAAAGCATATTAATTTAAGCATGAATCATTCCCCATGTTGGTTTCCCCTAATCACCCATTAACCCTAGCTAAGAGACTACTCACTCATTATCATGTTGATCATGCTAGCAAGGTTGTCAATCATACCAACAATATGAAACATGATGAATAAATGAAAGTAATTAACAATAATTAAAAAGGGATTAAGAGATTATACCTACTAATGATTCCAATAATAAAGCAAGAATAATAGAAGTACTTGAATGCTAGATTGAGAGGTTGTCAATCTCTCAATAATAACCCAAATAATCTTCAATTACCCAAAATAAAGGATGAACAAAAGAGAGATTAAAGAACTAAAACTTGGATTAAAACTTGATTAATACTTGATTACAATATTGAAGAGAGATTTGATTGATATTAACTACACTAATTATTGATAAGAAGAACATGCTCCTCTAATTAGACTAATGGGGTATTTATAGTGAAAATTAGGGAGGATGCATTAGGGTTAACTAAGGGCTAAACTAGTAATTACACTTTTTAAGTAGAGCAAGGAGAAGCCGGTATTTTTGGAGAGAAGGGCTTCTCTTTTCGTAGCTTGAAGAAGACAACCCGCGCTGTGAAGGAATCCGGGCAGATTAGGGTCGGGACGGCCGGTTTGGTCGATGGAATCCGAGCGGATTCTGGGGAATCCGGGCGGATTGCTGAGGGGGAATCCGAGCGGATTCCAGCTGGGACGCTCGGAATGTGGATAGGCGGGACGGGTGGATTGCTGACAATCCGCTCGGATTGTCAGTCAGCGTGATACTTCTTCTTTTTCTTCCCTTTTATTCATAAATTCCTTGGGGATTTCCTTGGGGACTCAAGGATCCTTTCTCAACATTGCTCTTCTACTATGATATGTACAAAGGCCTTCTAATCTTGTCTCTCCTTGATGCTTGGTCATTGAATTTGATCAATTTAGTCTTGTTTTGCCATGAAAATGCAAGATTCTTACTCCTTTTCTACCAAGGGATCAAAATCTCAAAGAATATGCAAAACAAAGAACTAAAGATAAGAAATGACCCAAATAAGCACTAAAAAGCATGGAAACAAGGGTAATTCGGGGGCTAAATATGCGCCAATTATGGTCACATCAAATATCCCCAAACCGAACCTTTGCTCGTCCCGAGTAAAGAGGTGACAAAGACTAGGACCAATACTAACCTATCCTAATAATATAGCCGATATGAGACAATTAGCGGGTCTCACTCCGCCCCTTCAACTCACAACAAGACAACCATGAGGTAGGATGCCTTCTTGCAAGGCAAGGTGGGTCTTGCCAAAATGGCGACACATCCAAACATTAAGCACACAAAAACACATAATGGATGCATCTACAAAAAGAATAGCCACTCCCTCATCAAGTGGCGGAAATTATCTACAAGGGAAGCAATTCAAGGGTACACAATCCTTCATAGATGCAATTTGTTCAAACTACTAAGCCTAGAAGGATACCAATAAATCACCTCCAAAATGTGTCAAGCTAGGGTACCTTTGTCCTCAATCGTTAAATGCTTTTGTCAAGAGTAGACTCCCTATGGTGTTAGAAACACTGGAGGATCGCGGAATTCCCCCTCTTGCCTAGACAAGAAGAAGGGTCGTCCCCTCTCTACCATGCACAAAAATGGATATGATGGATAAAGGGATCAATAGATGTTTGAGTTTCACTTTTGGGAGTTTGCTTTTGTTTTTGTTTTCCCCCCAACTTCTTGTGGCATTTGACATTTGAGAACACTTTCTTGCCATTTCTTTTTGATTTTTGGCATTTCAATACTTGACAACTTTTTGCATTTCTTTTTGAACATTTTCAAAGTCACCCCAATTAGTAACGAGGGTGCCTTGTATTTGAAGCTTTTAGGAGTTCTATTTTTGCTCCTCTTTTCTTTTGATGCATTTTTGCAAACTTTCTTTCACTTTTCATTTCATTGAACTCAAATTGATTTCTTTTTGTGCCCATTCCCTTTTGTTGACAAAAATATGGTAGAACATGGATGATGGATGTATGGGTGCATGGTTTCAAGGGTCACCTTGGAATAAACGGTAGCCAAAGAGTTATCACACCACAAGGTACTCTTGACTCGGCCTTAAACCATGGGTCAAAGGATACTAGCATGACACATCCTATGGTGTTTTACAAGTATTCTACAAGCAAAGTCTTAAGAAGAAAAAGCATCTACTAGGGCCTATATACACTTGTCAAGCTTCCCAAGTAGACGGTTTCGCAAAATTTTGTAACATGCAAACTACATGCCATGATGCAACTAACATATAAACATTCTAATGCATATGATTCTACCAACTAATATGCCAAATAAACTAAATGCAATCCTAAATCCACATTGTTTTTACCGCATCAATCAAAATAAAGCCACATAGTCATTAACATAAAGAGGAAAAAGGAGATTGGAAAGATCATACCATGCGGTCTTCAATATCCCCATGTCTCGGATGTGGCGTAATCAATCAATGTGAACAAGGATAAAACAAACACAATATATACAAGACAATATATACAAAGGAAATGAACTTGTTTTTGGGTTTTCAATTTTTTCAATTTTTTCAATTTTTATGATTTTTGAAATTTTTCAATTTTTATGGGTTTTTGAATAAGAGTTAAATGTTAGAATTCCCATCCCCACACTAATATGGGCATTGTCCTCAATGGCCAAAATGATGGAAATTATGCAAAGATGATGCATGATTTCTATACTAAATGCAATTCTATACTAAGCTACACTACATGATGCATGGTTTTTGTTATGACGGAGAGGATAATTTAGATTACCTCCCGTTGTGTATGCATTAACTTCCCCAAACCGAGTGAGACACTATTGCTAATGTCCAAGGATGGGTATAGTTCATGCACACACTATGCTATGCATGAAACTAGTTTTGTCATTTTGGATTTTACAAATGGGAACAATAAAAACACCTCAATGGTACCGAGGTGTGAGTCCTTTGATGTTGCTAGGACTAAACCAACAATGATCAAAATGAAATAAAATACAAAGAGATATAGACAAACCATGGGAGTGTAGGAGTCTCCAAGGCTTGCTAGTCTTCCATCATGCTATCATCATCACCACTTCCCTCATGAGAAGTGGTCACATTGCCACTTTCCTTGTCACTTTCTTCCTCATCTTCTTCCTCATCATCATCTTCACCATCTCTTTCTCCTTCCATTGCTTCTTCCTCAATATTATCATCAACTTCTTCATCATTTCCAACAACCTCATTATCTCCCACCACGTCCCTAGATGCACCCGGAAACAAGACTTCTCTATCCGCCCAACTAGGCAAAGGACAAGATGGGTCAAGGAGTCCTTGCCTAGCTAGATGTAGGAGGGGTGGATATTGAGCCAAATACGCATTTTTCCGATCTTCATGGGCTTGCTTGTGCATTGCTTGCATAAGAAGAGTCACATAGTCTTTCCCAATTTCAATTCCTTCCGGCTTGAACTCTTCATACTCAAAGGGGTAAGGTGGTATGATAATGGAAGAGGAGGGGGTTTCAAGATCACTCTTTTGTTGTTGAATGATATACTCGGCTTCTTCGGAGAGGGGAAGTAGATAATTGGTCCGGTGGACGCTTAGGCGACAAATCTTCGAGGGCAAGGTGAACGATCTAGCTTCACTAGTTAGCCATCCATATTTAGTGTCAAGGGGGTTATGGGCAACCCACTTGAACTTGTTAATCATAATGTGCAAATCAATAAGATGGCCACCTTCCTTTGCTTTGTACTTCTTATCCTTATTGAAATTAGGATCAAAGTGCTTAGCTAGGACCGTGACTAGCCCGCCATTGACAATAACGGTCGTGCCCTTCTTCCCATTATCAACATTAAGCCATCTATCAACCAATAGCCTCAAAGAATTGTAAGGCTTGGTGTGAATTCTTCCGATATTCAAAGCCGATTCAAGGAGAATAAAATCGTGTCTTGTGAAATGATTGGTGTCTTTCCTAGCGATTATGGTATTTCCCACAACCTTGTGCCATACTCTTATGCCCGGATGATGGACCAAAAGAGCACGACATGCATGAAAATCCTCAAATTTCTTCCCGGAGATTGCCTCCCAAAGAGGTTCGGGGTCATACTTTCCATAACTCTTGAAATAACTTTCTTCATCACTAAGACCCAAAATTTCACCCAATTCCTTAAAGGTAATGCGTCTACTAACATTAGCTAGACGAAACTCGATATTTTCCCTATTCTCAACTTTGGTGACTTTCAAAGAACTTAAAAATTCCAAGACAAGGGAGGGGTATGTCAATTCCTTTGTTTCAAACAATTTCTCCAACCCCATGGCTTTGAAAAAGGCTTTTGTTTGTTCAAGAACATCCAATTTTTCCAAGGCATCTTTACATATGAATTTGGTGGATTGAATAGATTTCATAGCAAACTTGACAAAGGTATTTCTATGGGTATCGGAAATAAAGGTTACCTCCGGATAATGCAGAAGTTGATTAATTACCGGAGTAGAGGATGTTGATGGTCCCATAGAAGGTTGTTGTTGTTGTTGTACTTCCAAGTTTGGTGTTGCCACCACCATAGCCAAAGCTTTCTTTGTTTGAAGAGCCTTTTGCCTTTGTGAGAGTGCCTTAGCCTTTGGTGCCTTGGTTGCCTTTGTTGCACCCTTAGTCCTTGCCATTGATGAGCTTAACCAAGAAAAGAATGAAAAATCTTCAATACGTAGGATGCCCAAATCGATTTGAAGGTGAAAGGCTTTGCCTTTATGAAAACAAAAATCGACTCAAAGGTTGAAGATTTTGTTCTTGGTTTTGATTTTTGTTGAAGAAGGAGTGATTAAATTGTTGTTGGAAGGGTGGTTTGATTTGTTTTTGTTGAATGTTGTTTAGGGTTTTTGTTTTTATGATGGAGAGGATGAGGGTTTTGATGTTGTGGGTAGTGTTTATGAATGAATGAGTGAATGAATGAAGGTGGGAGGGGTTATAAAGGGGCCGAAATTTTCGAAACTGCAGGTGCAATCCGTGCGGATTAGGTACAATCCGTGCGGATTCTGCTTCTTCAATCTTTGCGAAAGCTCGCCTAGAGACGGGCGGATTTGGTACAATCCGCTCGGATTGTCTGAACACGGGACGGGCGGATTTCTTCAAAGACGGACGGATTTCAGTCCAGAGATTTTTGCTTGTTTTCCTTTGCTGCAAAGACGGGCGTATTTTTTACAAGACGGCCGGATTCTTCAAGACGGGCGGATTTTTTTGAATCCGCTCGGATTCTTTAACAGTGGGAAAATTTCAAATTTCAGCTCAGTTCAAGACGGGCGTCTTTTGTGCAGGACGCTCGGATTGCATAAGACGGGCGGATTTTTTGGAATCCGCTCGGATTCTGGTCCTTTGTACCCGGATTCATTTCATTCGTGCACAATGCATTTCCCTTTACCATTCTTCCATTCTTCTTCATTTCTTGTGTTCTTCGTTGTGGGGGCATTACTAAGGCATGGGTAGCCTAGGCAATTCCCATCCCCACACTAAGGTAAAGCACTACACATCAATTGAAGTCGTTAGTCCCTCCCTCACTTCTCTCTTACATGACAATTATTTTGATCAAAGTAAATAAAAATCCAAAAATGACAAAAATGCAATACAAGAATTGAAATGTAAGTTAGGGAGTTAGAAATATTTACAAGTGGTGGTTTAGGGAGGACTCCACCAAACTCTCATTCTTGATGAGATGTCAAGGGGGCATGTTCAAGGTGTTGTTGATGTTGCTCAACACCTTGAAGAAGTAATCAAAAGCTTGTTCATTATTATGGTAGAGGTCCTCAATAGACCGTGGCCCTTGTTGTTGATCATGATCGATGGCATGCCCAATGTAGGGATTAAAAATCCCTTCAAATTCGTCGTCCCAAAGACCACAAACTTCATTGAGTTGATCATTGAAAATCTCTTGCTTAGATGGAGACAACTCTCCCAATTTCTTCTCTTGGCCAATGAGGCCATCCTCTTCTTCCTTGGTTGATTTTGATGAGCCTTGCAAGCTCTCCTTGTCACAATTCACTTGCTCTTTGAATGGAGCATCTTCAATTTTCTTCCTCCATTGGAGTTCCGATTTCTTCCTTTCATCTTTTCGGCTATAATGATCAATCATGAAACATGGCTCATGCAAACGAGGAGCTCTCATGGTCTTGTCAAGATTAAAAGTTATGCTTTCATCTCCCACTTCTAGAGTGAGCTCTCCATGTTTCACATCAATCACCGCACCGGCGGTGTGTAGGAAAGGTCTTCCTAGGATGATTGGAATGTTGGAATCTTCCTCCATATCAACAATGACAAAGTCCGCCGGGATGAAAAACTTCCCAATTCGCACGGGGACATCTTCCCATATCCCTAATGGTGTCTTCGTCGATCTATCGGCCATTTGAAGTGTGATGTTGGTGCATTTAAGCTCTCCCATTCCCAACCTTTTACTTACCGAGTACGGCATGACACTCACACTAGCCCCTAGATCACATAAGGCTTTGTTGATCGTCGTGTCGCCAATGGTACACGGTATTGAGAAGCTTCCCGGATCCTTTAACTTTGGAGGTGAACTCCCTTGAAGTATTGCACTACTCACCTTAGTGAAGGCGATAGTCTCAAGTTTCCGGATCGACTTCTTTTTTGTGAGGATATCTTTCATGTACTTTGCATAGGCCGGAACGTGGTTGATTAATTCCGTGAAAGGAATTGAGACTTCTAAATTCTTCACAATTTCCATGAACTTTCCAAGTTGATCATCAAATTTGGGCTTGGCTTGACGACTTGGAAAAGGAAGTCTAATCACAATGGGCTCCTTCTCTTTGGCCTTGTCTTCATTTTTCTTTGAACTTTATTCTTTTGATGATTCTCCATCTTTGGAGTTTTGCACAATTTCTTCCTTTTCACTAGCTTTCACAACTTCATCCTCAACTTGCTTCTTCGGTGCTTCATACCTTGTACCACTTCTCAAGTGAATGGCACTAACCGTTTCATGTCTAGGGGGATTACTTTGAGGTGGTAATTGCCCCTTTTGTCTTTGTGAGCTTGAAGATGCTAGTTGAGTCAATTGTGTTTCCAACATCTTGGTGTGAGCTAGAATGTTGTTGATGGTGGTTTCTTTTGCTTGGCTATCTTTTTGCATTTGGGTGAAAAATTCTTGTTGATTCTTTTGCATTTGGAGGACCGCTTTTTGGACATCAAAGCCTTGGTCATTTTGGTGATTGTATGGATTTTGATTTTGGTAACCTTGGTTTTGATTGTAAAAGGGTCTTTGATTTTGGTTTCTCATGGGTGGTGGAGTGTATGTTGTTTGAGGGTTTTGAACATTTTGGCTCTTGTATGAGAGATTTGGATGGAACTTGGTGTTTTCATTGTAAAAATTTGAATAAGGGGTACCACTTTTGTAAGCTTGGAAAGCATTAACTTGTTTGGTTGTTCCCCTACACTCACTTGGGTCATGACCCAAAGTTCCACAATTCTCACATATCCCACTTGGGATAGATGAGGATGCCGTCATGGCATTGACATGATGCTTCGATGATTTTGAGTTTTCCTCAAGTCTAGCCATAGCTTGTTCAAACTTCAAGTTGATTGTGTCAATGTGAGCACTAAGTTGAGCACCCAATTGAGTAACGGAGTCCACTTCATGCTTTCCTCCTCTAGTAGCCTTGCGAGGTCTACTATATTGTGAATTATGGACCGCCATTTCCTCAATCTTGTTCCATGTTTGATTGTCATCAACTTCGGTGAACATTCCATTTGATCCCATATTGAGAATGTTCCTAGAATCTTCATATAAACCATTCCAAAATTGTTGCACTAAAAACCATTCGCTAAGTCCATGGTGAGGACATGAGCGACAAATACCTTTGAACCGCTCCCAAACTTCATACAAAGACTCTTCATCCCTTTGCTTAAAACCCGTAATTTGAGCTCTTAGCATGTTGGTCTTTTCCGGTGGGTAGAATTTTTTGTAGAAAGCTAGAGCCAACTTCTTCCAAGAATCTATTCCAAGGGTGGCCTTATCAAGGCCCTTCAACCATTGCTTTGCGGTGCCGATTAAGGAAAAAGGAAATAAGACCCATCTTATTTGGTCTTGAGTCACGCCCGTTTGAGAGATAGCATCACAATAATCGCAAAAGGTTTCCATATGAGAATGAGGGTCCTCACTAGGCATTCCCCCGAATTGGCTCCTCTCAACTAGTTGGATGAAGGCGGACTTGGCAATAAAATTTCCGGTGAGATGTTGCGGTGTAGGAGTACCATTTGGTAGATTCTCCTCGGTGGGTACGGAGTGTGACGAGAATTTTGGCATTGTAGGTGGATTTTGTGGGATATTGTGTAATGGGTTTTCTTCTCCTTCTATTGCGAAAGGATTGACAAACTCACTAGTGGGTTGAACAACTTCACCAACACCTCTCAAATTCCTCCTAACAAGTCTCCTATTATTCGTCAAGGTTCTTTCGATTTCACGGTCAAAAGGTAACAAATCACTTTGTAACCTTCTAGACATGCAAAATATCAAACAACTCAAAAACAATTAGAACAAACCTTGAGGATTTTTACTTCCTCAAGGCGAAGAAAGACACAACTAACAACAAAAAGGAAATCTAAATCAAACAAACACCGTCCCAAGAACGGCGCCATTTTTTGATCGGTCTGTTTAGTATTCACAAATAAATAGATGTGGTCGTTGGTCACGGTCGAATCAAAACACAATTTATAGCTTAACAAGCAACTCTACAATTAGTAAAGAGGCAAGTAAAGGTCGGATCCCAAGGGATGTGAGTTGAAATGAGATTTCTATTGTAACTAGTGGTGTCTAAGGGGTGTCACAAATTGGGTTGATGTAGAAGGTTACTAAACTAGAATAACAATGAAAATAAACAAGCAAGATGAATAAAAAGGGGTGTAAACAATTGATTAAAGGCACTAGGGTGTCATGGGATCATAGGGGAATCATGGGATATGATCATACAAACATGTTCTCAAATTATAAGCAAGCAATTATTGTTGTGATGGATTGAGTTGGGTTATATCTTACAATCCTAGGAAAGTTTGGGTCCCGGAGCCGAATCGATTAGATTGTACAACACCTACAAGTCGACTTAATCTTCCCTACTCAACAACATGCATGGTCTAATGAGACTCGAGTTGGGTTATGTCTTACAAGTCTCATTGAAAAGATAGGAGATGATAGTAAATGCAAGGATTCATAGGCTTAGCATTTCATCAAATATAACATGTGCATGAGTTGAGATCAAAACAAGCAAGCAAATAAGATATGAAAGCATATTAATTTAAGCATGAATCATTCCCCATGTTGGTTTCCCCTAATCACCCATTAACCCTAGCTAAGAGACTACTCACTCATTATCATGTTGATCATGCTAGCAAGGTTGTCAATCATACCAACAATATGAAACATGATGAATAAATGAAAGTAATTAACAATAATTAAAAAGGGATTAAGAGATTATACCTACTAATGATTCCAATAATAAAGCAAGAATAATAGAAGTACTTGAATGCTAGATTGAGAGGTTGTCAATCTCTCAATAATAACCCAAATAATCTTCAATTACCCAAAATAAAGGATGAACAAAAGAGAGATTAAAGAACTAAAACTTGGATTAAAACTTGATTAATACTTGATTACAATATTGAAGAGAGATTTGATTGATATTAACTTCACTAATTATTGATAAGAAGAACATGCTCCTCTAATTAGACTAATGGGGTATTTATAGTGAAAATTAGGGAGGATGCATTAGGGTTAACTAAGGGCTAAACTAGTAATTACACTTTTTAAGTAGAGCAAGGAGAAGCCGGTATTTTTGGAGAGAAGGGCTTCTCTTTTCGTAGCTTGAAGAAGACAACCACACAAAGGAATCCGGGCGGATTAGGGTCGGGACGGCCGGATTTGGTCGATGGAATCCGAGCGGATTCTGGGAATCCGGCGGATTGTTGAGGGGAATCCGAGCGGATTCCAGCTGGGACGCTCGGATTGTGGATAGGCGGGACGGGCGGATTGCGACAATCCGCTCGGATTGTCGTCGCGTGATACTTCTTCTTTTTCTTCCCTTTTCTTCATAAATTCCTTGGGGATTTCCTTGGGGACTCAAGGATCCTTTCTCAACATTGCTCTTCTTCTATGATATGTACAAAGGCCTTCTAATCTTGTCTCTCCTTGATACTTGGTCATTGAATTTGATCAATTTAGTCTTGTTTTGCCATGAAAATGCAAGATTCTTACTCCTTTTCTACCAAGGGATCAAAATCTCAAAGAATATGCAAAACAAAGAACTAAAGATAAGAAATGACCCAAATAAGCACTAAAAAGCATGGAAACAAGGGTAATTCGGGGGCTAAATATGCGCCAATTATGGTCACATCACCAAGCTTGTGACAATGTTTTCACAAACTTCGAGGATCTTCCAATATGAGGCGGCCGCGGCATTCTTTGATCTCGACTTTAAAGAGGGCAAAAAGGTTAGCCCTCACGTGCTCAAATTGATGGAGCTAGTCGAGACTTTGAAGATTCAAAAAGTTGAAATCCCCAAAGAACTCATTGTAGATAGGATTCTACACTCCTTATCCAAAGTCAAAGCGTATGTTCAATTCCGGGTGAATTTTAACATGCAAGACAAGGACATGTCTCTTGAAGAGTTGCACAAGTTACTTGTGCAAGCCGAAAGAGACATGGGGTTAAATGTTAACCCACCTAACGATGTGCTTAACATAAGCACCAAAAGCAAGGGGAAGTTCAAGAAGAATGGGAAGAAAGGTAAGAAACAAGCTCCCACTTTCACCAGACCTAAGACTTATGAAGCTAGCACTTCCAAGATCAAGAAGGATCCTCTTGATAAATGCCATTATTGTAATGGTTTTGGACATTGGAAAAGAAATTGTTCCAAATATCTTGGTGACATTAAAGCTGGAAAAATCACTCCAATAGGTAAATGACTATCCTTTCTTTTATGTTTCTAATTCAACTATGGTATTGTGATACAAAGTTGTGATAATTTATCCCCTTTTTATTGTAAATAGGGCCTCCACCAAGCAAGGACAACGGAAAAGAAAAGCAAGCTTGAGAAACCATCAAGAAGCTAGGAGTAGCTTCCATGAAGCTTGGCTTTTTATTGTCTTATTTTAATTTATGTTTTGGATTTTTAGAACTTTTTGATTTCCGTGTTCGACATGGAAATGTTTGATCCTTTCTAAAATAATTGTTGTATTTTGGATTATGGTGGTTTGGTTTACAACCCAAGTCACCCGTTTTATCGTATTTTATCCTTGTTCTAAGAATTCGTCTTTATATGCTTGCTCATAGAAACATATGATCATTCACTTAAAGTGATCTAATGGACTGTTGGGAAATGTGTCCTCAACAATAGTGCGATCACATGATTTAAATATCATTACTAAATCTCATTTTAAGAATACAATTGGGAAGTAATATTGTTACTGTCAACTGGTCAACATATATCGGTAATGATTGGCTGACTAGAGTTTGACATTACTGTCGTGTGACGGTGGTGATCAGTTGACCCCCTAGGTCATACCTAAAGGGCAATACACTTAATTGATTATTTAATTAATCGTATAACGTTACGAGTTGATTAAATTACTTGAAAATTGACGGGCGATTTTGGAAGTAAAATTTACGTATCAAATTGAAATGTGATTAAATGAGATACGGTCCAAGTAATTGAATTGTATCATTACTCGGATGAAATAATTGTTTAATGTAACAATTGAATTGAATGAATTATTATAAATACAAACTGTTGTGATTTATAAAGTGGTAAAATATTTTGGTACAAGTAATTGTGAAATTACTAAGTCAATTTTTGTATGTGACGTATTTTTGATAATACGTTGATTTTTAATATGTTAAAAATTACATAACAAATATATGTGACATGTGACATGTAACATATAGACAATTGACAAAAAAATAATATGGACACCATGTTATGTAAAGTGCCGAAAATAAGAGGGGAATGGACTTAATATTGTGTTTATATTTTAAATAAGAAAACATAATGATTATAAAGTAATCTAGCCATGCAAGCCTATGAACATTGTTAAGAGCAACAATTTCATGCATTGGCTCTTTCCTTCCTCCACTCCCACCGGTTTTGGGAAGTAAAAACACTTGAGTTTGTTTTTCTTATTTTGCCTAATATTCACTAAGAGGTAGTGGATGATTATTCATTCTTTTACTCATCAAAATATAAGATTTCTAGAGAGACAAAAACTCTCTCTTCTTCTTCTCTCCCATATAGCCGAAATTATTAAGTATGTATAATAATTTTGGGTCATTTTTCTACTAGATTAATATTATACTAGTATTCATAATATTAATTAGATTAAGTGTTAAGCCTTGGGTATAAAGCTTGGGGAGAGATCTTATTCTTAGATCTTGTTCATCCATTTGAATAGCTCAAGAACAAGAAGAGAAAGGTGATCTCTCTTGTGCCCAATATAGCCGAAATATTGAATGTAAGGACATTATTTCTCTTCTTTTATATTATTGTTTGCATGCATAAAATCCGTTTTAATTTTATGACAAATTATTTTAGACATATATGAATATGTTAGTATGTATATGAATCTACATTTCCTTCAATTGGTATCAGAGCCACGGTTGTTTGCATGCAAATTGGTTAAAAGTTTTTCCGAGTTATATGAATAACAAATAAAACTTGTAAAATTTGTGTTATTATGATATATCACGAAATTATTACATGCATGTTAATATTTCTGGTCCTAAAATGTTTTAGGATATTTTGGTTAATTTTTCGGATTTTTATTGTTCATAATTTACAATAATGGCATTTAAATGTGATTTTATGAGTAAAAATGTCATTTTTGGTCGAAAATTAGCTATACTTCAATTTTAAGTTGATTTTTGGATATGTTGTCACATATATTATTTTGAGATAACCTGTAAATTTTCATAATTTTTGGACTTGTTATGCTCGAAAAATGAATTTTTCATTATTAAATTCGGATTTAAGAGAAAAATAGGTTAATATGAGTTAAATTTCGAATCTGGTCATAGAAAATTTATATGTTGTCACATGCAATTTTACAAGATGTGTGTAAAATAATTGGCTATAAAGAAGTCTTTTAGCATGATTTATGAATTTTTGAAGAAAAATGACATAAATAGTGACATTATTAGTGAAAATTAATAAAATATATTCTATGACTTAGGAAAAACGTCTAATGTTGCATTTTATTGTATTTTTCAGATCTAAAATTGAAAAGTTAATGAAAATAATTTTTCCATGTTTTTATGATTATTTTATTAAATATCGATAAAACCGCAACATTGTTTTTCCTAAAAATTTTCAAATTTTTAACCTAAGATTTTGAACATTATGAGTGTCATGGAATTTTTCCAGAATGTTCATGAATTTAAATTTCAAATTTTGAATTTATTTGAAATTTTTGGATTTATTTGAAGTTTAATAGCTTATTTTGTAATTTTGGTCCATTTATGAACAATTTTGTAGATAAAAGTTAATTATGGTCAAAATAATTAGTGAAGACTATATTTTGAGTCCTAAGAGGTTAGGGTAATTAACTCATGCATAAATATGAGTTTATGTATTTTTGTGATTATAAAATGTTGAAATCACGCAAATCCGTAAAAACCGAGTAATATACGATATTGGCTAATTAAAGGCGATTTAGCATAAAAATTGAGCATGTTCATACATATTATAATGCTGAATTTTTCTTTATGATTGTCATAATTTTAATTTATGTAATTTTGAATTATGTAATTTACTTAGTATGGCCTTAGATTTTTAATTGGTATTTCCCGAAATGTATGGGAATATCGATTCGGTTGTAATTTTTATTGTGATCTCGTATCACCGTTTTGTAATTTAATAGATTTATTTTATTTTAGTTACAAATGTATAATAGGAAATTATGTAATTTATTATGTAATTTTATTCATTCCGGAGTTCCAAAAGACGGATTTCTTCAAGAATGGCGATACATAAAGACGGTGTTACCTCGAGATGTGTGCCACAACCGAAGTTCAAGGGACCAATGGAGTTGGTTTCCGAATATGTAATAGATTAATAGTTTTTCTATTTTAGGAAAGGCCATACTAGGATTCATTTACTTTTATGCTTGCATTTTATTTTATGTCGCATGCATCGCTAAATCGCCATAACTAAACATGCATTGTTATTTTATCGAGTTTATCGACCGTGTCAATTCGAATTATCGTAGTTCACCGCTTTAGTTCACTTAAAACGTGATAGATAATAAATTGACATGACCTCTCGCTAAAACAACTAATTGAGACATAGCCTTACCAAATAGTAGAAACCATGAAAACCTATTTCGCGAGGGAGTGCACTCGGCTACCCCGGGTACAAACCTTGTTACGTAGGGGAAGTGGGTGATAAATGTCTAATCCACCGAATTCATATTGATGAGGGTTTCATCGGCTACCCCGTGCCTAAATTGATATGGGTTTGGATAATGGACACATTTATTCGAAATTTGGATTGAACTCAACAAAAGTAATTGATAAGGGTTTCATCGGCTAACCCGTGCCCTTGTTGATGTGTTTTGGGCTATAGATAAATATTAGAGTAATTTTATCGACCAAGAGTTCTAAAAGTAGAATCGATTAAAAGTTAATCCACCGAGTTATATTGATGAGGGTTTCATCGGCTACCCCGTGCCTAAGTTGATATGAATTTGGGTCTTGGAATCATTTATTATAGTTGGGTAGAGGTCACTATATAAATGTTCATATCTTGTTATAATTGCAAGTATGATTTAAAAAGACAAATGTTAATATTTCCTTTCCTCCATATTTGTAGTGCATTACAATGAATCCCTCAAATGCTACCGCACCGATAACCATTGAGTCATATCACCATGTTCTTGACGACGTATGCTCCAACAATAATTTCGAAACAACTAGAGAACTTCATTTCGGGATAGGTTCGGATGGAAACCTTAATTTCATCACCACTTCTAAACCACCCACTACTACTAGACCTCGTGTGAGTCCGTCTCAGGAAGACTACCTCATACGATCTATAGGGTCTTTATCTCTGGAAGATAAGGATGCCAAAGCTATTGGGAGCTCTAGCAATCAAGTTCTTGCTTCAAAGGGCAAGAGGTTCAAGAAGAAAGGAAAGAAAATCAAAAACTTCAAGCAAGTTAATGATGAGTGCCATTATTGCTATGGCATGGGACATTGGCTTAGGAATTGCCCTATGTATTTGCGAAATATAAGGGAAGGACTCATTACTCCAAAAGATACAATTCCTAAAGAAATTTATGTTATTGATATAAATTATACTTCCACTACGACATGGGTACTAGATACCGGTTGTGGTTCTCACCTTTGTAATCATTTACAGGGTTTAAGAGATGTGGAGAAGCTTAGCAAGGGAGATGTGGATCTTCGACTTGGAAATGGAGCTCGGGTAGCGGCCGAATCCAAAGGAACTTATGTTCTAGCTTTGCCAAACGGTTTTGAGTTGTATTTGCATAATTGTTTTTATGTTCCTACGCTCTCTAAAAACATTATTTCAATCGCCATGCTAGACATGGACGGTTTTTGTTTTGTCATTAAGAACAATCGTTGCTCTATTTCTAGGAATGATTTGGTTATTGGCCAAGCTACTTCCATTAATGGCATTTACATTTTAGAGACCTCAAATCCAACAAATGATATTTATAACATACAATCAAAGAAACTCAAAACAAGTGACCCAAGTGAAGCGTTCATTTGGCATTGTCGATTAGGTCACATAAACGAGAATCGCATCAAAAGATTAATTTCTACTAATGTGATTACACCATTTGATTATCAATCATTTGGTACATGCGAATATTGCCTACTTGGCAAAATGACTCGTAATCCTTTTAGCGGTAAAGGGACACGAGCTAGTGAGCTATTAGGACTCATACACACCGATGTATGCGGACCAATGAGTATCACCGCTCGTGGTAATTATGACTACTTTATAACCTTCACCGATGACTTAAGTAGATATGGGTATATCTATTTAATGAAACACAAGAGTGAAGCATTTGAGAAATTCAAGGAATTCCAAAACGAAGTAGAGAACCAATTGAACAAAAGGATTAAGGCACTACGATCCGATCGTGGTGGTGAATACCTTAGTCTTGAATTTGATTCACACTTGAAAGGTTGTGGCATTATATCACAACTTTCTCCACCCGGAACACCACAACTAAATGGTGTTGCGAAAGGAGGAATCGAACCCTACTTGATATGGTTCGATCCATGATGAGTCAAACCGAGTTACCGAACTCGTTTTGGGGATTTGCAATCCAAACTGCAATTCTATCTTTAAATAATAGTCCTACTAAGGCCACCGAAAAGACTCCATTTGAGACATGGAAAGGAAGAGTTCCTAATCTATCCTATATGAAAATTTGGGGATGTGATGCTTACGTCAAGGCTAAACCCGACAATAAGCTTGCCCCAAGATCCGAAAAATGCATCTTTGTAGGTTATCCCTTGACCTCTCGAGGTTACTACTTCTACAAACCTCAAGAAAACAAAGTGTTTGTGTCTTGTGAGGTCTGTCTTCTTAGAAAGTCAATTTATTTCTAAGAGACAGAGTGGGAGAAATTTTGAACTTGACGAAGTTCAAGAGCCACAAACCGAGGTAGAGACG
This sequence comes from Silene latifolia, assembly GCF_048544455.1. NCBI lineage: Eukaryota > Viridiplantae > Streptophyta > Magnoliopsida > Caryophyllales > Caryophyllaceae > Silene > Silene latifolia. Next base: position 92,140,823 of record NC_133537.1, on the reverse strand, counting down.
CAAGAAGATGTTCCTTCGTCGTCTAACGCGGTTGTACCTCCTCCACTAAGAAGGACGGGCCGAGTTATTCGCCATCCCGATCGATATGTGGGACTTATCGAAGAAGATGGAACGCTCGATGTGTTGCTTATGGAAAGTGATGAGCCCGCCACCTACAAGGCCGCAATCTCTAGTCCTAATTCCACCTTATGGCTTGAAGCCATGAAGTCCGAAATGGATTCTATGCTTGAAAACCAAGTTTGGGACTTGGTAGATTTGCCTAAAGGGGCAAGACCCCTCCAATGCAAATGGATATTCAAGGTCAAAAATGGCATAGAAGGACATGACGATGTCTACAAAGCTAGGCTAGTAGCAAAAGGATTTACCCAAGTCCAAGGTCTCCATTATGATGAGACCTTCGCCCCGTAGCCATGCTAAGATCCATACGGATTTTGTTAGCGATCGCCGCATTTCATGATTATGAAATTTGGCAAATGGATGTCAAAACCGCTTTTCTAAATGGGCATTTAGAAGAGGAGGTGTACATGATACAACCCGAAGGTTTTGTTGATTCTAAAAATCCTAACAAAGTGTGCAAGCTTAAGAGATCCATTTATGGTCTTAAGCAAGCATCTAGAAGTTGGAATCATCGATTCAATCATGTTATAAAAGAAAATGGTTTCACTCGAAATGTTGAGGAACCATGTTTATACATGAAATTCAGTGGGAGCAATGTTGTGTTCCTAATCTTGTATGTCGATGACATACTACTCATTGGAAATGATATTCCAATGTTGTCTTTCGTTAAGAAGTGGTTAGGTAACCACTTCCAAATGAAGGATTTAGGAGAGGCACAACGCATATTAGGTATCCGGATCTATAGAGATAGACCCAAGAGGATATTGGCACTAAGTCAAGAATCTTATGTTGATAAGATTCTTCGACGATTAAGCATGGACAAATCCAAAAGGGGTTTGGTACCTATGGTAACCGGAACGATATTGAGCAGGACTCAATGTCCCTCCGAACCCCATGATGTTGAACGCATGAAGTTGATCCCTTACGCTTCCGTTGTTGGATCAATCATGTACGCCATGATATGCACACGTCCCGATGTCTCGTATGCCTTGAGTATGACGAGTAGATATCAAGGAAATCCGGTGAGAGTCAACGGATTGCTTTGTCAAAGAACATCCTTAAGTACTTGAGAAGAACTAAGGACTCTATCCTTGTGTTTGGAGGAGACACCGAGTTGCGTGTTACAGGATACACGGACTCAAGTTTTCAAACAGATAGAGATGACATGAAATCACAAGTCGGTTTCGTGTTTATGCTCAACGGTGGTGCCGTGGTGGAGAAGCTTCAAGGAAGTCAGAATCATGGATTCAACAACGGAGGCTGAGTACATAGCAAAGATCGAAGCGCCAAGGAAGCTATGTGGATCAAGCAATTCACGGAAGGTCTAAAAGTAGTACCTACCGCCGATGATCCCATCACACTCTATTGTGATAATAGTGGGACGATCTTCCAAGCTAAGGAGCCAAAGTCTAGTAATAGATCTAGACATGTACTTAGAAAGTATCATGTAATAAGAGATTTCATTGAAAGAAAGGAAATTGCGATTTGTAAGGTTGGGACGGATGACAACATAGCCGATCCGCTCACCAAGCCTTTATCGCAAGCTAAGCATGATGGGCATGTTGCGTCCATGGGACTTAAACGTGTACCAAATTTTTGTTAGATTTTGAAATGAAATAAAAGTGTTGTTTTTGTTCATGTTCATAATCGCATTTGTCTTTTATCCTTAATTTATACTTTGTTACATCCAAACGGGTTGTAGAGACAATTGAACCCGTTAAAGTGAACATGGATTAACATTGTTTTGCCCATAGTTACTTATATGAGGTGACGTCTCAAAGTGACTAGAGTGTGAGGCGATTGATGGCAAGTTCAAGTGCCATAGAGTCATGTGAGATGACTAGTCGATCACATAGGCAGACTGTTAGGAACATTTTGTCGGGCCTAATGACCGCTTATAGAGTTCTAGCAAATTTATATAGCCTGGTCGTGGCGAGAGCTGCTATAGTATTCTAATGAGTCGATTCTTTTGACTAAAGACTGTTCACCTAAGATGGCACAGTTTTCGATTAACTTTGATTTGTGTTACTACGACCTTCGTAAATGGGGTCAAATGGGCATATTTTGGGTTATGATGGTTGTGGCTAGTCGAAGGAATGAGTGCGATAGAATTGTCCATCCCCTTGTCGGGTTAAAACAATATCTCAGGGCCACTCGAGGAGTAATGAACTCGAAATGCGTGGCCACGCTCGGAAGGTATCCAGAGTGGATAAATCCGGTCAATCAGTTATTCTCCAGATCGAGGAAACCACTCTCGATATGATCACTTGCAAGTACGACCCAAAGACACCTTGCATTGAGTGGGAGATAGTAATAGGACAAGAGAATTGGTGACGCACACTTGTCGAGGACAAGTGGGAGATTGTTGGGAAATGTGTCCTCAACAATAGTGCGATCACATGATTTAAATATCATTACTAAATCTCATTTTAAGAATACAATTGGGAAGTAATATTATTCTTGTCAACCGGTCAACATATATCGGTAATGATTGGCTGACTAGAGTTTGACATTCTTGTCGTGTGACGGTGGTGATCAGTTGACCCCTAGGTCATACCTAAAGGGCAATACACTTAATTGATTATTTAATTAATCGTATAACGTTACGAGTTGATTAAATTACTTGAAAATTGACGGGCGATTTTGGAAGTAAAATTTACGTATCAAATTAAAATGTGATTAAATGAGATACGGTCCAAGTAATTGAATTGTATCATTACTCGGATGAAATAATTGTTTAATGTAACAATTGAATTGAATGAATTATTATAAATACAAACTGTTGTGATTTATAAAGTGGTAAAATATTTTGGTACAAGTAATTGTGAAATTACTAAGTCAATTTTTGTATGTGACGTATTTTTGATAATACGTTGATTTTTAATATGTTAAAAATTACATAACAAATATATGTGACATGTAACATATAGACAATTGACAAAAAAATAATATGGACACCATGTTATGTAAAGTGCCGAAAATAAGAGGGGAATGGACTTAATATTGTGTTTATATTTTAAATAAGAAAACATAATGATTATAAAGTAATCTAGCCATGCAAGCCTATGAACATTGTTAAGAGCAACAATTTCATGCATTGGCTCTTTCCTTCCTCCACTCCCACCGGTTTTGGGAAGTAAAAACACTTGAGTTTGTTTTTCTTATTTTGCCTAATATTCACTAAGAGGTAGTGGATGATTATTCATTCTTTTACTCATCAAAATATAAGATTTCTAGAGAGACAAAAACTCTCTCTTCTTCTTCTCTCCCATATAGCCGAAATTATTAAGTATGTATAATAATTTTGGGTCATTTTTCTACTAGATTAATATTATACTAGTATTCATAATATTAATTAGATTAAGTGTTAAGCCTTGGGTATAAAGCTTGGGGAGAGATCTTATTCTTAGATCTTGTTCATCCATTGGAATAGCTCAAGAACAAGAAGAGAAAGGTGATCTCTCTTGTGCCCAATATAGCCGAAATATTGAATGTAAGGACATTATTTCTCTTCTTTTATATTATTGTTTGCATGCATAAAATCCGTTTTAATTTTATGACAAATTATTTTAGACATATATGAATATGTTAGTATGTATATGAATCTACATTTCCTTCATGGACAACTATAGTGATGGGATTCATTATATGTCCACAAGCTTAAGGCTTGTGTATGATCAATTATAAAGTGATATTGAGTTAATGAACTCTCTTAAAGGAATGTCAATCACCAAGTACACTTATCAAATCTAAAACAATTAGTCAACTTATGAGATAGTCCTCCTTATACTTCAAGAATCATTATTTGTGTCTCATATGCTATCTTTGAATCTCTAGTGTATTCATTCTAAAGATAGAGTGGGAGAAAATGAAGACACAAAGAACACCAAGCAAAATTTGTGTACTTGTGTAATTGAGATCTGTGTAATTGAGATCTACGCAAGAAAGAATGATTTGTATACCTATACAGATAGTATACACGAATATATGAGATCTATGGTCTCGAATAGATGAAACCTACATGATAAAAGAGACCAAGTGAAGTAATCAAAAGAATATGTTCTCAAGATAACTACACGAGGAGACCAAAAGAAAGTTTTGGAAAAAGAATGACTAATGCAATGTCTTAACAATAGATTTGACTAGTTTATGATAAAATTTGACAAATAGTTTCAATATTTATATTTACTTAAGAGCCTAAATGAATCAAAGTTGTATCCTAGAAAATAAATGAGATTTATTACTAAAAGTTGCAAAGAATGATATGCCGATATCCACAAGAGCTAAATTAATTGTTAACCATGCTAGTGTCATTACTTAACCTCATTATGAAAATGAAATGGTTAAACCTCCTTCCAGAAAAGGGTATTTTGAGAAGGACGTATATTAAATGAAATTCACATTTAAATAATGACATTGCTACGCATCATTATAAAATGAATGAGTTAGAGATTAAAAACTCTTTCCATAAAGTTTAAGATATGAAACCTCTTCAAAATAGGTATTTTGAAAGGATATGCTGGGAGCGTATATGGTTTTATCTTAATAACTTGGCAAAGCAAAATATATTTCAAATTCTTGAAATGTTTCGATTGAGTAGTCAATTGCGAAACATGTGGAATTAAGTGGGAGTTGGAAATTATCATGTGAAGACATGGAATTTAGTGGGAGCAATCATCTTGTAAAAGTTTATAACTCATTACTCATTGAGAATGACGAGCTAATACTTTCTTTTACAAAGAAGTATTTGAGTTTTCAATCCTGGATGAAAATGGACTATGATGAATCCAATCACATCATGAGATGTTGGATAGGTATTGAGATATACACATTGAATCAACGAGAAACGTAGGTTATTCATGTCAATGAAAATGGAATTGCCATTAGCAGTCATGGTCGTTCATTGAACCTAAGAATGGTTGATCACATGATTGTTAGTTTCTAATGTTTCCGCCATTAGAATAATCATGCACATGTCCAATAATGAATCATATGCATAAGAGCATGATGAATCATTGGCAAGCCATAGAAGAATCGTCATGAATTCTCGAGGAGAAACAATGAGCGATTTCAGTGTTGGACAGAACACTTTGTTATGTGTCAAGAGGCTGCACATATTGAAGTTCGAACACGCGTAAGGATTTATGAAAATCCTAAGCTATTCAAGATAAAAGGAGAAATAAGAAGTTTGGAAAGATACTTAGTTGAAGTAAGAAGTTACTCAAAACTAATATTTTCTAATATGCTAGGACTTGTGAGAAGTGCTAGGCTAATTATCATGATAATTGTTGCAAGACTCTACAAAACATATACCTAGTGCATTGTGAGTGGGTGGAGTACTTGATCAGTGCAAGTTATATCATTCACCATAAATTCGTTGGTTATGTGATAAACAACCAGAAAGTTCTTTCAAAATAAAGAACCCAAACCTAGGTTGGGAACCTATATGTGTACTTGGTAAGGTTCATGCTATGAGAGATAACATGAATATAAAGGATAATGCAATATGAGAAGTTTGAACACATGGACACATGGTATGTTAAACTTCTATTGCAATCGACTAGTGTTTACACACTTACGATTTGCATCACAAGGTTGTAATATGGTATTGACTACCTGAATGTGATGTCGACATTTGTCGTTTGAGTTATTATTAACTCACCTTATACTTTGTTACATCCAACCGGGTTGTAGAGACATTTGAACCCCGTTAAAGTGAACATGGATTAGCATTATATTCGCCCATAGTTACTTACATGAGGTGACGTCTCGAAGTGACTAGAATGTGATGCGATTGATAGCAAGTTCAAGTGCCATGGAGTCATGTGTGATGACTAGTCGATCACATAGGCAGAATGTTAGGAACACCTTGTCGGTTCTTATGACCGCTTATAGAGTTTTGGCAATATAGCCTGGTCGTGGCGAGAGCTACTATAATATTCTAATGAGTCGATTCTTTTGACTAAAGATTGTTCGCCTAAGATGGCACAGTTTCAGATTAACTTTGATTTGTGTTACTACGACCTTCGTAAATGGGGTCAAATGGGCATATTTTGGGTTATGGTGGTTGTGGCTAGTCGAAGGGAATAAGTGCGATAGGAATTGTCCACCCCTTGTCAGGGTGATAACAATATCTCAGGGCCACTCGAGGAGTAATGAACTGGAAATGCGTGGCCACGCTTGGAAGAAATCTATGGTAGATAAATCCGGTCAATCAGTTATTCTCCAGATCGAGGAAACCACTCTCGATATGATCACTTGCAAGTACGACCTGAAAGACACCTTGCATTGAGTGGGAGATAGTAATAGGACAAGAGAATTGGTGACGCACACTTGTCGAGGACAAGTGGGAGATTGTTGGAATATGTGTCCTCCGACAATAATGCGATCACAAATGTCGATCATGATGATCACATGTTTAAGTCTCACTTTAAGAATACAATTGGGAAGTAATATTTTACTGTCAACTGGTCCACACATATCGGTAATGATTGGCTGACTAGAGTTTGACATTACTGTCGTGCGACGGTGGTGATCAGTTGATCCCCTTAGGTCATACCTAAAGGGTAACACTCTTAATTGATTATTTAATTGATCGTATGGCGATACGGGTTAATTAAATTACTTGAAATTGACGGGCGATTTTGGAAGTAATATTTACGCGTCTCATTGTAATTTGATTAAATAAGATACGGTCTAAGTAATCGAATTGTTTTATTGCTTAGATGAAATTATTGTTTACGGAAGCAATTGAACTGAATGAATAATTTATTTTAAATACAAGATGTTGTGATTTATAATTGGTAAATTATTTTGGTACAAGTAATTATGAATTACTAAGTCGATTTTGTATATGACGTATTTTTATTAATGTGTTGATTTCTAATATGTTAAAAATGCATAACAATTTTACATGGCATGTGACATGTGAGAAATTGACAAATTGACAAAGATAAAATGGAGTCCATTTTATCTTACATGGACCGATTTAGTGGGAGTATTAGGATAAATATTATGTTGATTAATTAAGTGGAAAACATAATCATTTTTCCTAAACCTAGCCATGCATACCTAGTGCCTATTGTGAAGAACACCTTGCTCATGCATTGGCCATCACCACCCCTCCCCCTACCCGGTTTTGCATAGAGAAAACCATGGGTTTTTCTCTATAATTTACCTAATACACTACTTCATATAGTTAGTGTAATATTATTCATTCTACACATCTAAAATTGGAGTTTAGAGAGATAAAAAATTCTTCCTCTTTCTCCCTTCTCTTAACCGAAAATTAAGAGTCCAAAAAACAATATTTTTGGGTCAATTTTATTCAAATTAATATTATTCTAGTATCAATAATATTAATTTATTTAGAGTTTACCTTGGGTATTATTCTTTGGGAGGGATTCTATACTTGAATCCTTGTTCATCCAATATTTGGAGAGCTCAAGAACAAGTGAGTAGGAGAACTCACTTGTTCCCAATAATCCGAAATATCCAATGTAAGAATGATGATTTCTTCTTTATCCTTATTATTGTTTGCATGCATAAGATCAATGTTTAATTTTATGACTTAATTAATTCATCACATATATGAATATGTTAAGAAATGAGATATAGATTTCTAACAATAAGGGGTACCACTTTTGTATGCTTGAAAAGCATTTACTTGCTCACTTGTTCCCCTACATTCACTTTGGTCATGTCCCAAAGTTCCACAATTCTCACATACTCCATTTGGAATTGATGAAGATGCTACCATGTCATTAACATGTTGCTTTGGTGATTTTGAGGCTTCTTCAAGCTTAGCCATAGCCTTTTCAAACTTCAAGTTGATGGTATCAATATGAGCACTAAGTTGAGCACCCAATTGAGTAATAGAGTCCACTTCATGCTTTCCTCCTCTAGTAGCCTTGCGAGGTCTACTATATTGTGAATTATGGACCACCATTTCCTCAATCTTGTTCCAAGTATGATTATCGTCAACTTCGGTGAACATACCATTTGATCCCATGTTGTGAATGTTTCGGGAGTCTTCATAAAGACCATTCCAAAATTGTTGTACCAAGAACTACTCGCTAAGTCCATGATGAGGACATGAGCGACAAGTTCCTTTGAATCGCTCCCAAGCTTCATACAAAGATTCTTCGTCCCTTTGCTTAAAACCCGTGGTTTGGGCTCTTAGCATGTTAGTCTTTTCCGGAGGGTAGAACTTTTTGTAGAAAGCTAGAGCCAACTTCTTCCAAGAGTCAATTCCAAGAGTAGCCTTATCAAGGCTCTTTAACCATTGTTTCGCGGTACCAATTAGATAAAAAGGAAATAAGACCCATCGAATTTGGTCTTGAGTCACTCCGGTTTGTGAAATCACATCACGATAGTCAGAAAAAGTCTCCATGTGAGAATGAGGGTCTTCACTAGGCATCCCCCCAAATTGGCTTCTTTCGACTAATTGGATAAATGCGTATTTTGCAATAAAATTTCCGGTTAAGTGTTGTGGTGTGGGAGTACCATTAGGTAGGTTCTCCTCGGTTGGTATGGAATGTGATGAAAACTTAGGCATTGTGGGTTGATTGTGTGGTTGATTTTGTGTTGGGTTCTCCTCACCTTCTCTTGCAAAAGGTTTGATGAACTCAAGAGTATTTGGTTGAATATCTACAACCTCACCAATACCTCTTAAAGTATTTCGAGCAAGTCTTCTATTGGTTGTCAAAGTTCTTTCAATTTCGTGATCATTGGGCAACAAGTTACCTTGTGATCTTCTAGACATGCAAAATATCAAACAACTCGAAAACAATTAGAACAAACCTTGAGGAGTTTTACTTCCCCAAGGCAAAGAAAGACACAACTAATAACAATCAAAGAAAATCAAATCAAGTTAACACCGTCCCCGGCAACGGCGCCATTTATAATCTTCACAAACAACTCTACTATTAGTAAAGAGGTAAGTAAAGGTCGGATCCCAAGGGACGGTTATTGATGTAGGATTTTCGATTGCAAGTAGTGGTGTCTAAGTGTGTCACAATTTGGGTTGAGATAAGAAGATCACTAAACCAAATAACAATAAAAGTAAACAAGCAAGATGATTAAAAATAGGTGTAAACAATTGATTAAAAGCACTAGGGTGTCATGGGTTCATAGGGGATTCATGGGAATTGATCATACAAACATATTCTCAAATTATAAGCAAGCAATTAATGTTGTAATAGGATCGAGTTGGTTTATATCTTACAATCCTAGGAAGGTTTGGGTCCCGAAACCGAATCGATTAGATTGTACTTTTGGGAAATGTGTCCTCGACAATAGTGCGATCACATGATTTAATATCATAATTAAATCTCATATTAAGAATACGTGAGGGATGATTCTTTATATAGTCGATTGATCGTCATTTATCGGTAATGATTGGCTAACTAGAGTTTGACATTACTGTCGTGTGACGGTGGTGTTCAGTTGATCCCTTTAGGTCACACCTATAGGATGAGGCCCAAATAGATATTTAATTAATTGTATGTGATACAGATTAATTAATTCCTTAATTATGGGAGTGTAATTTTGCGTCTTATTGTAATATGATTAAATAAGATTTAATTTAGTAATTAAGTGTTAAATTACTAAATTAGTTGAGGTATTATATAAGTTTTGAGGTAGAGGTAATTAGTTATTTAAAGTTACAAGAAGTTGTAATTTTAACTAACTAGTAATTATGAGACCCATTATATGTTGATATAATGGTAGTATACTACTCAAAAAGTGGAGTGTATATTATATTATTAATTGTAATATTTAAGTGTTAAATGTTTACATTAATAATTAATTATGTAAGATAGTTAAACATATGACTTATAAGCATTTGTGGGACAAATGACAAAAGGCAAAAATGGACCAAAATGGGTCCATATTTTCGGCCAAATAAGAGAACAAAAGATGCTCTTTTGTCTTTTGTTTATTTTGATTAAAGTGTGATTGTGACATATCACACAAGCTTTATTCATACTACATCTTACATATATGTTCCCTACACTCTACCTACACTATACAAATGAGTAAAAACAAATGGAAAAGATTCTTCCCCATGCTAAAGGCCCCCGGTTTTTGGCTCTTCAAATAGAGCATTAGTTGCTCATTTTTCCATCTTGTTCTTTGCTTGTTATTACTTCATCTTACCTCACATGCAAATTCATAAAAACTCTCTAAAATACTAATACTCTCCAACTATTACTAGAGGTAGTAATACTAGAAATATTAGTAATATTAAGGGAACATTTCTACTACATATCTAGTTAATATTAGTAGGAATTTTTGGGATTAATCTTGGGTGCAACTTATTGGAGTGCCTTCTATACTTGGAGTCATAGAAGGATCATCCATCACATTAAGCTCAAGAACAAGTGAAGGAAGGTGACCTTACTTGTGCCCAATATTTCGAACCATATAGCAATGTAAGGGGACATTGTTTTTCTTATAAATCTTTCATTTTGTTATGGATGCACTAGATCTAAAGGACAAATAATTAACAAGTTAATTAGTTCACTATTAGAGGAGTCTAATAATAGGTATATGAACCTTACAAGTGGTATCAGAGCATAAGGATGTTGCATGCATAATCGGTTATTGTTTTTCCGAGTTAAAAGGTTAACATATAAAACTAAAAATTTGTGATTTATAAGTATAAGCCACGAAATCACCATGCATGTTATATATTCTGGTCCTAAAATTTTTTTAGGTCATTTTTATGATTTATGGAAATTTATTGCTCATTTTAAGGATTTTTGGTCATTTTATTACATTTTTATGACTAAAATGGGAATCAAAATGCTAAAAATAGTTAAACTAAGTTTCTGACCTTGAAAATTTTATATGACCTCACATGCATATTTTACAAGTTGTGTGTAAAATCTCGTATTAATTGAATTAATATTGCATGATTTATGATTTTTATGAGATAAAAATGGATTAAAAGAGGTAAAATGGTTAAAAATAGTTAAATTTCGAACTAGGCCATGAGATTTTAATATGTTGTCACATGCATAATTTACAGAGTGTATGTTAATTTCGAGATTAAAATATCTCTTTTAGCATGATTTATGAATTTTTAGAGTAAAAATGGCATAAATAGTGACTGTTTTAGCATAAATAGCTAAAATGATTTGCATGGCATGAGGAAATAATTTAAGGTTGCATTAATATTCCACTTATCAGATCTAAAGTTATAAAATTAATGGAAATAATTTTTAGATACTTTAGATGTTTTATGAGATAAAACCTATAAATTGCAACTATATTTTCTCAAAATTAATTCGAAAATTTTAACCATGATTTTTGACATTATGAGTGTCATGGAATTATTACAGAATGTTCAAAAATTTAAAATTCAAATTTTGAAATTTTTATAATTTAATTTTGATTTATTTCATAAATAATATGATTTTAAGGTAAAAAATGAGCATAAAATTAAATCAAGTTGAATTATTGTCAAAAATTGAGTGATGACTAATTTTTGGGTCCTAAAAAGCTTTAGGATAATTAACTTGAGCTTATATGTGATTTAAGTGTTAATTAGTGACTTTAAAAGGTTATTATCACGCATTTCCATAAAACCTGGTTATATGTACGACATAAGTTAAATAGGGCGATTTGGCACATCATTTAGCATGATAGGTACATATTATAATGCTGCATATTTCAATTGTTGAATGTCTTTTATTTATATAATTTTGAATTATGTAATTTTATCTTAGTATGGCCTTAGTTTTAATCGATATTACCCGTAATGAAAGGGAATATTGATTCGGTTGTAATTTAATGTGATCTCGTATCACTTTTATTTTTACTTTATTAGTTTTTCCATTTTAGAAATGTATAATAGGAATAGCTTTGTATTTTTATTATTATTTGTAATTATGGAGCATCTTCAAAGACGGTGCCATTCAGAAAGGTGATCCGACGATGACGGTGTCTTCGGAGGCGTGCCACTTGAAGATTCAAGGGACCAAAGGAGTTGGTTTCCGAATATGTAATAGATTATTTGATTTTCTATTTTAGGAAGGCCATACTAGGAATTTTATTTATTGCTTTGCTTTTCTTTTAATATGTTACATGCATTGCCAAATCGCCACTTCAACACATGCATATCATATCGAGTCATCGACCGTGTCAATTATAATTATCGTAGTTCATCGATTTAGTTCACTTAAAACATGATAGATAATAAATTGACAAGACCTCTCACATACAATAACTGAGATATAGCCTTACCAAATAGTAGAACCCATGAAGTACCAATTTCATAATGGAGTTAATCCGGCTTCACCGTAATACAAACCTTGTTACATTGGCGAAGTGGGGTAATAAAATGTTATTACATCGAAATTTGGATTGAGCTCAACGGAAGTATTCGTGACCGTAGTCGCAGGTGTTCTGGGCTAAAGATAAAAATTAGAATAATTTTTATAGACCGAGAGTTCTAAAAGTAGAATCGATTAAAGAGTTAATCCACCGAGTTATATTAATGAGGGATGATTCGGCTCACCGTACCCGTATTAATATGAATTTGGATCTCGGAATCATTTATGTTAGTTGGGTGTAGGTCACTACATAGATGCTTAAATACTTGTAGTTATAATTACGAGTATTATTAAAACAATAGATGTTAATTAATTCCTTAAACTTCCTATTTTGTAGTCAAATTTGTTTTATCAACCGCAATGGCAACTCCAATCACGTCCGCATCCACTAGTTCCGCCACGCTTACCAATGTGTCATGGATCCGATCCTTCATGGATCGATGTAAGTTAGAAAAGAATGGGTCTAATTTCGCCGATTGGGACGCGCAACTTCGCTTGGCCGCACAAAGTGACGACAAGCTTCGTTACCTTACCGAGGCATCTCCCACCGAACCTAATGCTAGGTCCACCGCCGCCGCTAGGTTAGCCTATGAGTTTTACCAAAAGGAGTCGGCCGCGATCAAAAATGTGTTGATCTTTGCTATGGAGGCCGAACTCCAACGAAGTGCTATAAAGATTAGCACCGCTCATGAGATCTACATGAAGCTTGTGAACATGTTTTCACGAGCTCCTAGGGTCATTCAATATGAGGCGGCTTCCACATTCTTTGATCTTAACATCAAGGAGGGCCAAAAGGTGAGCACTCATGTGCTCAAATTGATGGAGCATGTTGAGACCTTGAAAATGTATAAGATGGAAATTCCCAATGAACTTGTAATTGATCGAATTCTTCATTCCCTTAACAAAATCAAAGCATATGTTCAATTCCGGGTGAATTTTAATATGCAAGATAAGAAAGTTTCCCTTGATGAGTTGTAAAAAATGCTTGTGCAAGCCGAAAGGGACATGGGGCTAAGTGTTAGCACCACAAAATATGTGCTCAATGTCAATCATAAGAGCAAGGGAACCATCAAGAAAGGCGGGAAAAAGGGGAAGAAGCGAACTCCCAACAGGAATATAGCTAAAGCTTGTGAAGCTAGTACCTCCAAGCCCAAGTACAGTGCCCCCACCGGGGACAAGTGCCACTATTGTTGTGGTGTTGGGCATTAGAAGAGAAACTTTTCCAAATACCTTGGCGACATCAAAGCTGGAAAGGTTATTCCAGTAGGTATATAACTATCCCTATCTTTTATGTTTCGATCTCAACTTTGGTATGTTGATACAAGTTGTGATGATTACCCTTTTTATTGTAAATAGGGCCTCCTACCAAGGACAAAGGCAAGGAGAAGTAAGCCTAGAGGATCATGTGGGAAGCTAGAGTAGCTGACCGTAGTGATGGATCAATGGAAGCTTGGCTTTTATTTGCTTTGTCTTTAATTTTATGATGTATTTGAAGTTTTTAGAACTATTTTTATTTCCTTGTGTGACTTGGAAATTGGCTTGTATCCTTTAAACACGGGTTGTATTTTTGATATTGGTGACTTGGTTTGCAACCCAAGTCACTTGTTTTATTATGATTACTTGTTCTAAAAACATCATCATTAATTACATGCGTAGAGAAACCTTATATAAACAACTTAAATTAATCAAATAGACGATTATGATGATGGGATCATTATATGTTCATAAGCTATGAATTTGATTCTCCTTATGTCATCATTACTAAAAGTAACAACTTACTTATGTAAGATCAATTAAAGTTGTAATGAGTTTTTGAACTCATCAAGTAGGGAATTTATGATACCATATGGACACATTATTCTAAACGGATGGTCAACCATGAGATACCTAGAATAGAGAGTCTATTAAACAGATGACATGGATAAGACTCGTATATTATCAAGCTGCCATGTTAGGATGGCATTTTGAAAGCAAATACATAGTCTAGGTAAACTTCTAATACTCCGTTAAATATATATGTTTGTGACTCACAAAACTATCTCTCAAGAAGATAGATGTATTTCTGAGAGATAGAGTGGGAGTAGATTGAATAGTCACAAACATCTCTTATAGTTGAAATGTTACTTTTTGAAAGAAATAGAATTATAGAGTAGGAGTTGGTATTGAACTATAATCTATGAAGATAGAATGAGAGCATAGTTCAGTGGGAGTTTATCGCACATGTCTTATTGTTTAAAAATATTACTTTGTGAAAGTGATAGTATCATGACCTTGTTACATATGAGCCATCGCATTACAATCCGAAAATTGTTACTCAAGAGTAGATTTACTTTAAGGCGGGGGTCTCCTCAAAAGTAAATAGAGCTTCAGAGTACATAAATGCATAAGATTTACATGAATATGTTGATCAAGATAAATTGTGTTAGGAATTGCCGCATTTCATTATAATGAAGAATGGCAAATAAAATTCGCTTTTCTAAAATGGGAATTTAGAGAAAGAAGTGTTTGAAACACAAAACCTTAGATAAAGATTTAAGTGTCCTAACATCTTATGCGTAGCTTTCTTAAGTGAACTCAGGATGGTCTTAAGCAAGTGTTATAGGATTATACTTTTCATTTGATAATAGTGAATGTCTTCATTCACATGGTTGAAGAATCATGATTATACATGAAGTTAAGTATGAGCCATTATCATGTTTCCATGTCTTATATATTGAAAAAAAAAATTACTTATTGAGAATAATGTACCAATGCTATCTTCTGGCAAGAGTGATTGGGAGACTAGGAAAGGGTGCAATATACTTTAGATTACCGAATCTATGTGAAAGTATATTGGCATATAGTTGAGAGTCTTATGATAATAAGATCTTTCGTATCTGTTGCACATCAACAAGGTTGAATAGGCTATTCATGTTGATGGAAGTAGAATTACTATGATGGAGTCATAGTCATTCACTGAACCTATTAAGTTATTGATCATATGAAATCAAATTCTAATGTTTCCGCCATTAGATTGATCATGTATGCCAACAGACGCACGTGCCATAATGTGATATATGCTAAGAGCATAACAAGTCAATAAAAAGGATAATTCCCGTAATATGGCTTGTGAAAGTCTTAAAGAACATCCTTGAGATTCTTGAGAAGAATTAAGGATTCGTTCACTTGTTTGGATGACAAACTAAGTTGGGTGTTGAAGTGTTGCACAAACTTTAGTTTCCAAACTTAAAAGGGATTTGTCGAAATCCTAGGCTGCTTTATTGACTAAGGAGTAAGAAACTAAGAAAAGTGTTTTAGTTTCCTGCATCGCAAATTTTACAAAAGGAATCCAAGTAAATTGTGATAAAATCGTCAATAAAGGGATTAAGGGTGAATCCCTATACAAATGATTTTGTCTCAAGTTATGCGATAATAGTGGGAGCATCTTTCAAGTTAAAGAGCCCAGGTCTAGTAAGTAGTCTAGACATATACCTGGATAAATTCATGTCATTAGAGATGACATTGAATGGAAGGAAATAGCAATTAATAAAGTTGGAATATATGGATAACGGGAATATCTACTTTCCAAGTTTTTATTGCATCTAAACTAGTGTTAATAATACACTAAAGATTATAAGATATGAAGTAGTAATAGTGTATTGACTATTCATATGTGATAATCGCATTTATCGTTTGAGTTTCAATAAACTCACCCGCTACCTTGTCATATCCAAATGGGTTGTAGAGACAAATTGAACCCCATTAAAGTGAACTGGATTGACATGGTATTCGCCCCTAGTTACTTATATGAGGTGACGTCTCGAAGTGACTAGAGTGTGATGCGATTGATGGCAAGTTCAAGTGCCATAGAGTCATATGGGATGACTAGTCGATCACATAGGAAGACTGTATGGGACACTCTGTCGGGCAGTGACCGCTTATAGAGTTCTGGTAAGTCGTAAATCCTGGTCGTGGCAAGAGCTACTATAGTATTCTTATGAGTCAATTCTTTTGACTAGAGACTATTCGCCCAAGTTGGCACAACTTCTGATTAGCTTTGATTTATACTCTACGATTTCGTAAATGAGGTCAAACTGGGTATATTTTGGGTTATGATGGACTATGGCTGAACGAAGGGAATAGAGCGATAGGAATTGTCCACCCCTTGTCAGCGTTGTTTGAAATCTCAAGGCCACTCGAGGAGTAGTTAACTGAAAATGCGTGGCCATGCTCGGAAGGTATCTATGGCAGATAATTCCGGTCAGACAGTTACTCTCCAGATCGAGGAAACCACGCAAGATATGATCAAGTATAAGTACGACCTACAAGACACCTTGCATTGAGTGGGAGATTGTAATAGGACAAGAGAATTGGTGACGCGCACTTGTCTCAGACAAGTGCGAGATTGTTGGGAAATGTGTCCTCGACAATAGTGCGATCACATGATTTAATATCATAATTAAATCTCATATTAAGAATACGTGAGGGATGATTCTTTATATAGGCGACTGATCGTCATTTATCGGTAATGATTGGCTAACTAGAGTTTGACATTACTGTCGTGTGACGGTGGTGGTCAGTTGATCCGTTTAGGTCACACCTATAGGATGAGGCCCAAATAGATATTTAATTAATTGTATGTGATACAGATTAATTAATTCTTTAATTATGGGAGTGTAATTTTGCGTCTTATTGTAATGTGATTAAATAAGATTTAATTTAGTAATTAAGTGTTAAATTACTAAATTAGTTGAGGTATTATATAAGTTTTGAGGTAGAGGTAATTAGTTATTTAAAGTTACAAGAAGTTGTAATTTTAACTAACTAGTAATTATGGGACCCATTATATGTTGATATAATGGTAGTATACTACTCAAAAAGTGGAGTGTATATTATATTATTAATTGTAATATTTAAGTGTTAAATGATTACATTAATAATTAATTATGTAAGATAGTTAAACATATGACTTATAAGCATTTGTGGGAGAAATGACAAAAGGCAAAAATGGACCAAAATGGGTCCATATTTTCGGCCAAATAAGAGAACAAAAGATGCTCTTTTATCTTTTCTTTGTTTTGATTAAAGTGTGATTGTGACACATCACACAAGCATTATTCATACTACATCTTACATATATGTTCCCTACACTCTACCTACACTATACAAATGAGTAAAAACAAATGAAAAAGATTCTTCCCCATGCTAAAGGCCACCGGTTTTTGGCTCTTCAAATGGAGCATTAATTGCTCATTTTTCCATCTTGTTCTTTGTTTGTTATTACTTCATCTTACCTCACGTGCAAATTCATAAAAACTCTCTAAAATACTAATACTCTCCAACTATTACTAGAGGTAGTAATACTAGAAATATTAGTAATATTAAGGGAACATTTTTACTACATTTCTAGTTAATATTAGTAGGAATTTTTGGGATTAATCTTGGGTGCAACTTATTGGAGTGTCTTCTATATTTGGAGTCTTAGGAGGATCATCGATCACATTAAGCTCAAGAACAAGTGAAGGAAGGTGACCTTACTTGTGCACAATATTTCGAACCATATAGCAATGTAAGGGGACATTGTTTTTCTTATAAATCTTTCATTTTGTTATGCATGCACTAGATCTAAAGATCAAATAATTAACAAGTTAATTAGTTCACTATTAGAGGTGTCTAATAATAGGTATATGAACCTTACATGTACAACACCTTCAAGTCGACTTAATCCTCCCTACTAAACTATATGCATGGTCTAATGAGACTCGAGTTGGTTTATGTCTTACAAGTCTCATTGAAAAGGTAAGTGATGGATAAAAAATGCAAGGATTCATAGGCTTGCATTTAATCAAACATAACATATGCATAAGTTGAGATCACAACAAGCAAGCAAATAAATTATGTGAACATATTAGATTAAGCATGAATCATCCCCCATGTTGGTTTCCCTAATTCCCCATTAACCCTAGTTAAGGAAACTACTCACTCGTTATCAAGTTTAACATGTTAACAAGGTTGTCAATCATATCAACAAAGCAAAACATGATGAATAAGTAAAGATGATTAACAATAATTAAAAAGGGATTAAGAGAATTATACCTAATGATGATTCTAAAATAATAAGCAAAGAATAATAGAAGTACTTGATGAATGATTGGAAGGTTGTCAATCTCGAAATAAACCCAAATAATCTTCAATTACCCAAAATAAAGGATGAACAATAGAGAAATTAAGGAAATGAGATTTGTATTAATACTTGATTAAAAGTTGATTACAAGATTAAAGAGAGATTAGAATAATATAGACTACACTAAAGATTGATAAGAAGAACATGATAATCTAATTAGTATAATGGGGTATTTATAATGGGGATTAGGTGCACAAATTAGGGTTACTAAGGGCTTAAATGACGATTAAGTCCTTAAGAAAAGTTGAGGAAATGCTCCTCTCGAAGAAAGATGTGAGTCTCCTTTTTGCTAGTCTTTCGAAAATATGCGCATCCCGAGTAGAACAAGAAGAAGCCGGGCTTCACTGGAGAAAAATCCGAGCGTCCAAAAGGTCGGGACGAGCGGATTGTGCAGGCGGTGGACGAGCGGCTTGGCAGGTGGGACGCTCGGATTGTGGCTCTTGGACGAGCGTCCCGATGCTGGGACGAGCGGATTCCAGTCCAGTGAGCTTTTTCTTCTTTCCTTCTTTTCTTCTTCCAACAATCCTCCGGGATCTTGTCGGAGATGCAAGGAGCTTCTTCATCATTGCCCATCTACTTCATTATTTACAAAGGCATTCTAGACTTGTCTTCACTTTGATGCTTGGTCATTAGATTCGATCAATTTAGCTCTATTTTGCCATGAAAATGCAAGGTATGCACTCCTCTCCTACTAAGGGAACAAAACCTCAAAGAATATGCAAAGCAAAGGACCAAAGATAGTAAATGACCCAAATATGCACTAAAAAGCATAGGAACGAGGCTAATTCGGGGACTAAATATGCTCTAATATTGGTCACATCACCCTCACATATGATTTCGCGATCAAGTAAGGAGTGATGTCAGAAAGTGCAGGGAAAACATTGTCGATCAAACCCGTAGTTGCAGAGGAATACACTCTCTCCGGCGTCTCCGGGAACTCAACAGGCGTCTCGCCACAGCAGAGGCCCGATATCATGGCAAATCCTCTAAGGTCACACCGACCTCCCCAAACGCCATGTGGAACGACGTCGTTTTCCAGTAATGATCCAACATGGTGCGAATAAGACACAGGTTCGACCTAATCGAAGCCTTGTGAATATCACGCCAAGCTGCCACCAACGGCCCCATAGCCGACCTCTCTATCAACGCCCTCGTACCGGCCCGGAGATTGTCGTAGAAACCCGAACAAGTCGAGAAGCCCAAGAAAGTCCTCATGGTAGCAATCTCCTGAAATTGGGAAACAAACAACGCCAGAATACCTATTCAGGTCTGAAACGACAAAAATAGCAAAAGCCCGATCAAAAGAGGAAACTTACCAAGCCCTCGTGTGCATGGTAGGAGAGGTGAGTGTCTAGCCGTAGCAACAATTGGCTACCGTCAAAACCTTCAGCCCAAGCAGGCGCCGCCTGCAGGTTCAGCTCCCGCGGAGTTGTAACCCGCCTAGCCTCCCAACCTGCGACGTGAGCGTCGTCCGCGACCATCTCCACCCTCCATCTCTTCCCCCCGCGAGACTCTACGCGATGGAGAGGAGGCCTCTTGACGACCCTAAAGACGTTCTGAAGCTCTCGCCTAGTGGGCCGAGGACCGCTCCTCCGAACGGTACTAACCCTCCTCCCATAGGTACCAGCCTTAGACCCTGTCTGAGCCCTCCCAACACCAGCAGCCTCAACAACAGGCTCCTCTCGAGCCCTAGTTGCTCCCTCAGCACCAACACCCCCAACAACGGGCTCCTCACGAACCTCAGCGGCTCCCTCAGCCCTAGCGACCTCCTCGGCGGGCTCCTCCTCGGAAGCGTCCTCTACTACCACCTCAGGTCACTAGCCAGAGTACTAACCGGCCTGGTCCAAAACAAGACCTCTAAGGTCTCGGCAATGGACCCGGTAGGCCCCGAACACTTGCCTGCAATCGAGGAAAAACAAAATCCGCCCAAACCCAACCAACGAAAACACAACGAAAACACTTCACAAAAAGACACAAAAAAAAATGATTCGCCCTTCTTTTCAAGCAAAAGACGAGTCAAAACAACAACAAAATTTTCAAAAAATCACCCAACATCTCAAGGCCCGCAAAACAAACAGCAAAAATGCCCGACACAACTGGGTATTTTTCAGAGTTCAAAAAGGCAATTTTACGCTCATTTCGACAGACATAAGACTATGACAAAAGGCAAAAATTCCACTTTTTGCCCACAACACCCAACGAAGGTTCAATATGGCAAACGCAGTCTTCCCCAACTACAATGCAACCTAGTGGGGCACACAACTCAAGCAAACGAACTTGGCAATGTGAAAAAAGACGGTTTTTTCGTCTCATTCACATTTTTCGAGCGTAGGGAGTGGGAACGGGGACCAAAATGCAAACTAAAAGCACCACTATACTCCTAAACAGGTTTCTAACCTAATGCAATCATCAATTTCACTCGAAAATGGGCTAATAAAAAACGCCCAATTCAATTTTCGAAAATCTAGGGCTTCGCCCTAATTCCATCAGCAAAACAAACAAACAAATTCAAATGGATTTGAGAGGATTTATATACCTTGAGATCACATGATGATATGAGCACAAAGACAAGCAAGGAACGAGATCGAAAAATGGCGATTTATCGATTTTTTGGTTAGTTTATCGAAGAAGACGAAGTGAAGAGGAGTCGTCCTGTTTCTCGCGTCTTTTCAACAAAAATAGGGGAGCCCCCTTCCTTTGCAGCTCTGCTCGCGCCTCAATTAGGCGCACCCTGATTCACTCAGCGACATTTTGGGCTTTCGCCCAAATTTCCCACACAAATTTCAATTATTCAACGGCGGCAATAAAAACCTTCGCTTTTCAAAAAAGATAGTGAAATTCAAATTCGGTATTTTCTCAAATTTTCAACGACGGCAATAAAACCCGTCATTTTAAAAAAATAGTGAAATTTAAATTCGCTATTTTCTCAAATTTTCAACAACGGCAATAAAAACCGTCATTTTACAAAAATAGTGAAATTCAAATTCGCTATTTTCTCAAATTTTCAACAACGGCAATAAAAACCGTCACTTTTCAAAAATAATAGCGAAATTCAAAATTCGCTATTTCCATGATTACCAAAATTTCAACAGCGGCAATAAAAATCGTCATTTTTCAAAGATAATAGCGAAATTCGAAATCCTCTATTTTCAAAATTTTCAACGGCGGCATTAGAAACCGTCATTTCTAAAATACAAAAGCAAGATAGCGAAATTCGAATCTGCTATTTTCACGAATTTCAACGACGGCATTAAAAGCCGCCATCTGTCAAAAACAAAATCAATAGCGGAATTCAAATCCACTATTCTCACAAAATTTTCAACAAACAGTCACAAATCTCTGACGAACGGAATTAAAAACCGTCGAAACTTCAAAATGGGAAGGCGAAATTCAAATCATCCTCCCTAAACACCCATTAGACGACAGAGTACACATTTGTCCTTTTCCTACAAAACGAACGGCAATAAAAATCGCTATCTCTCTTAGAGACTCGAAATCACCGCCGACCACGGCGGCCAGGCTCACAAACCTATCCCTTTCCGGCGCCACAAACATTCAATATAAACACCGAAATTCCCCAACAGGATATCGGAAGCTTTCTCACTGATACCTGTCGATGTGAGTATCAAAAATAATATTTATAAAACCAAACTACTACTAGCAAGCGGTAGTAAGGGTCGATCCGCAGGGAGGTAGGGAGATAATAGTTGCTTTCTATTTTAGTCTAAGGGTAACAGTTGTGGGGGTTTGGATTGATTAATAACTAAACTACATACAAATAAAAATATATAGGACAATAAAAATAAGCAATAAAAATAAAGATGTGAACAAATAATGAAAAGAAGCTAGGATGGTCGGGTCACTATAGCTACGATGGCACATAAGTCTAGGTAAGTCTCGAAATACAGTCGTGGGTGATGGGTATGACAAGTCCTCTCGGTCCAAGTTAACTAATAGCCCCTCTCGGTCTATGCTATTAGTCCCTGGGTGTCGCTAATACTAACTTTCGTTCTTGACTATTGATCCTAATGCCTAAATTACATTATCTTACGATCTCAGCAATTTAGCCGTCTTAATTCGTTAATTTAAGTCCTTCCCTATCTTTCGATCTACGGGTTGGTCAAAACTAAGCATCTAACAAGTCTCCGTTAGGTCTCATTGATAGATATTGCACTTAACCAAATAAACGGAACAAATCAGGCACGAGAGTGGTCGATCGACTAGCTACCCCAGTCGATCGACCAACCGACTCAGTCGACCGACCAGATAAGCCAGTCGGTCGACCAAGCCCTAATTCGAGGGTAACCTATTCTAATGCTATCTACGCTAATAGTTCGCCTACATCCTAGCAATGGTAATTTAGCTACACATATTAAGATTGATAAAAACAACTAAACTGATGAAAAGCATAACGGATTGCATAATAATACTAGAAGAATGAATAAATTGCATAAAACTATGAATAAAGGGCTTAGGGTTCCTAAACTAGCAATGACTAATCTAATGAAGCAATAAATGTAAAACTGAAATAAAAGAACAAGAAGAATACCGAAACAAAGAGCAATGAATAAGATCCGGAAGCAAAGTACGAACTTTATTGAGAAACTAAAGTACTTGAATGTAAACTATGCTAAACTCGAGACCTAGTGTCTCTCCTAAAAAAAACTGATAATTATTCTGAAAACATAGGTTAGTTATATAGGAATATCACGCACTCTTATTCCTAAACCTAAGAATACATTGGGCTTTCTAATTCTCGATCTTTTAATTTGCGCATCAGCTCGCGTGGTGGTCGATCGACCACTGAGGCCAGTCGATCGACCAAAGGTGCTTTGTCATGCACTGCATTCGACGATTCTGCAGCGTGCACCGATCTTAAAACAGCTGCCATTCCTTCGTTACTTGGTCAAATCAGGCGTTCTACACGGCGTTGGAAAGCTAAGAGGATAAGCTTTCACCTCCAATTGGAATCACTCGATTATATCTTCTAGAACTCGAGATATAGCCATCTGAACGAGGCTGAAATATCGTGAAATGCTTCTTTGCTTGTTAAACTCGTACGCACCCTTGCTTTTGCTATCTTTAGGCCTTGAAACGCACACCAAGCTCATTCCTCGAGTCAATACTCCATGTCAAATGCAATGTTAAGTACTTAGGGACGGATTCGGCTTATTTTCCACTGAAATCATCATATTCCTACAAAATCACAAGAAAAGGAAGAAATACACGAAACAAGGGAAATAGTAGCATAAACTACTCAATTGAGCTCTGAAATGCATGTAAAATAGGGTGTAAAACATCATATAAATGACACGCATCAAACTTCCCCAAACCAAATCCTTGCTTGTCCTCAAGCAAGAACTAGACTCGATCCTAAAACCTAATGGAACGAGTTCAATCTCAGAGCGAAATGCAAACTGTCAAGCCCAAACCAAATTAATGCAATAACCAACAATCAATTAGCAATGTGAATCATGCAAACGAGTTATAAAGTCGTTAAAAACTGCTGAACCGTCAACTGTAGAGACTTATCAAATTAGACTCTCACGGGTCGCTCAAATCACTCAAATAAGCAAAAGGTGAATAATGTATAGATAGAAAGAATTCATTTTGTAGTGACACTCACTTAACTACGACCTATAAGAACATGCCTGCAGTCTAATATGAAAATAATCTCTACAACCGTACATATGCATTCAACAAAACAAATGACCATGATACATGTCGAGGTAAATATGGATATGTGAGGTAATGGGTAAGAAGGGCAAAACAATTATGAAAATGTGGAGGTATAGGCGGCAAAGCTAGTACCCAAATAAACCATATGACAACATCCACTTCCCTACTCAAAATCAACAATAAAACCGGTGCTAATAGCAAGCACAAATCTCACAAATTCCATAAATAGTCAACTCCCCATAAGATACAAATGGAACATGGGAGCAAAAATCGCCATTAAATAAAGACTTTGAATTAGGCGATTTTTTCTTTTCTCGGACTTTAGTCGATCGATCAATGAGTCCAGTCGATCGACCATGTATCGAAATTGTTTCTCTTTTTTTTTTTCAAATCATTTTTCTTTTTTTTTTTCTTTTTTTTTTTCTTTTCAACTTTCTCAATTCTTTTTCCTCCTTCATTCTTTTTCCAACATCATCTCAATGAGTGCATATAACCAAACCGCAATAGACATATTCCCAAAAACTAAGACTACTAGCTTGACGATGGCAGGCTAAATATAGGATGTAGTTAAGGGACAAAAGGCTAAATTTTGCTATGAGAGGCTCATGGGTAAAATGAATAAAGGGAAACCTCTACCACATGTGTCAACAAACCACAAACCGAATGCATACAGGTATTAAGCAGATTAAGTTCATATTTATTCAAATTAATGTAACATGTCTCATAAGGAGTACTAATCACATCCTAGATAAACTGGTCATAGATGTCACCAGTTATAAGGCTCTAAATCTCAGAAAGTGATGTAGTTTGCCAAAAATCTGAGTCAAGTCTCAAGTTCAGCAAAAAATTAATGAAAACTCGTAGACTATGCAAATGATTCTACTAATAACATGTCAATCAGCAAGGCTTAGGCAAAAAACAGCTGCAAATGCAATGTCATCATTTAAATACTACCGTTCCGACTCGACCTAAATGCTAAAATAAACGTGCAATTTGTTTGAATTTTTGAAATTTTTCGATTTTTTTGAAATTTCTATATATATAAGGGAAAAAAACAAATGCAAACTGAAATGCAATAAACGTGAAACAAAAAAAATGCAATAAAACATGTGAATGCAATGCAAAACCCTTCCCCAAACCAAATCACACAATGTCCCCATTGTGCAAAATCATGTATAAAGAAGCAAAAGGAAATGGGATTTTGCATAATAAAATATAAATTGACATAAAGAAGGACTCGGAAACTCACAAGACTTTAAGCGCAGCCAAAGGAAACCTCCCCAAACCAGCGTGAGCTAGGAGGTTTCAGTAGCCAGCAGTGCTACCAATAAGTACCTGAAAAGACAAACAATACCACGCGTAAAACGAGAAAACAATGTTGAAGCGCAAAATTATGTGCAAGAATAAGAAAAACACAAGAAATCAGAAATTAAGCGGAGAATAAAGTGAAGGGAATACTCCCTTGACTCCGCAAATCGACCAAACACAGCAGGGGAACGATCGAAAACAGGTACATCAGCTCTGGGCGGTCGATCGACCACATCACCCAGTCGATCGACCAAGGTGAACAGGAACAGAAGCTCCTGGATTTCGCAGCTTAGTCGATCGACCATACTGACCAGTCGATCGACTGAGAAACCTACTGTAACTTTCTGATCTCTTCGAATTAGCTCAATAACGTGAGCTAATATGGTCCATATACCTGCAAAAGCACATATTAACGCGCCCAAAAATTGCGCAAAACCTAAAGTAACAGTCTAAAGTTTATAAAAATCCTAAGCAAACCAAACTAAGCGAAGTTTCGCGCACACGAAAAACGATAAATAGTCTAGAAGCAATAAATTGCCTTAAAAAGGTCTAAGAAACGAATCAACGGAAACTGCGGAAAATTTCCGACCAAGGCTTCTGTCTACATGAAGTAGCCAAATAGTGCTCATCTCAGAAGCTGGACTCCACTCTACTCCGACTGGGATGCTCAATGGATCATCTCTAGCATCTTCCCAAGCATGGCCATCATCTTCTAGCTCCTCACACTCGAGATCCGACTCCGAAATTTTGACTGAGTCCTTCTTCTTGGGCTCCTCATCTGGCTCCTCATCCGTGCCATAACTAAGACATCCTAGACCGCCTCTCAACAATGGGCTCCTTCTCTGCTGGAGCCGCGAGCGGTTCTTCCTTCCCCAAACCGGTTCCTGCAACATTCAAAACAAGAGAATTGTCCTCCATATTGCTCCCAATCTGAGGCGGAGGTGTCATAACAGGAATAGGTACAGGTATGGAAGTGGGAATGTCAGAAAGCACAAAATAAGATTTCTTTTCAGAAATCATATTACAGGTCATGGGCCACATGGGGTCTTTCTTCCTAGGGGACTGGGCAAACATAATAGAGTGCTTTCATACCTTAAATCTCAAAGTTCTTTCCCCTACATCAATTATTGCACCAGCAGTGTGCAAAAACGGTCTTCCCAAAATAATTGGGGTGTTGACATCTTCAGGAATATCCAAAACAACAAAGTCAACAGGAAAAAAGAACTTTTCAATTTGAACAGGCGCATTCTCTAAGACCCCTACTGGCTGAACTGCAGAACGGTCAGCCATTTGCACAGTCATGTTAGTAACAGTGAATCTAGTTAATTTCAACTTCTTAGCCAGACTCAAAGGCATAACACTGACACTAGCCCCTAGATCACATAATGCCTTCTCAATTGAGAAGGTACCAATACTACATGGGACGAAAAAAAACTACCTGGTCGGACGGTTTATGAGTAGCGATGTGAGTTAAATATGAACTAGACTCTTCAGTTAAATGCACTGACTCCACACCATTCAAAGACCTTTTCTTAGCTAGCAATTGTCTCATAAATTTCATATATGCAGGTACTTGATTAACTAGCTCTATGAAAGGAATTTGCACGTTAAGACTATGCACGACATCTTTGAATTTACCGAATGTTACCTCATCTTTGGTTGGCACTAGTCTTTCTGGATAAGGGGCTGTCAGAAGTAGCTTTGCCCTCTCCTCTAGGTCTCTCATACCGGCGTCAGTGGACTTAGGCTGAAAATCCACTACTTTATCCTTGTTGTTACTTGACCCTTCTTCAGACCGTTTCAGATATCAACCATTAATCGAAATCGGGCCATACTTCGGAACCGTGACTGACCCATCAGCACTCGGGTCCAGCCTCAATATTGTCGGAGTTGTCGTACCCCGAAACAAGTGATCCCTCAAATTATTGGGCATTGGAGGACGGAATGGTTCGTCATCAGCTGCTTCCTCAGTCAATCGACCATGTTGGTCAGTCGATCGACTGGTTTCAACAGTACCAGAAGCTATGTCATTTCGCGGACTGGTCGATCGACTGGGTGATGTGGTCGATCGACCGTGTTTACTGCTGATCGTCTTTTTCTCGCCCTTTTTCTTCTTCACTTTTTCAGCAGGTTTCTCGGATCCATCGAGAGCAGACCCGCTCCTCAGCATCATTGCATGTACGGTCTCAATAAGCTGATTCAGAGAGTGGAATTGACTCGGTATCTCAGCTGCATTCTTGTCTAATGTAGCAATCTGAGATATCAGCTTCGTGATTAAGGCCTGATTCGCCGCATTGCTTTTCTGTACCTCCACCATAAGCACCTGCACTAGACTCGTCAACTCTGCAACTTCGTTTTTCAACTCTTGCTGTGACGGAGTGGATGGTGGTGGGGCTTCATAAGGAGGCACATATGGTTGATGCGGTGAAGTAGGAGCGCAATTATACGAATTGTCGAGCTGAAGTTGATGAAAAGCAAACATCTTCTCCTTAGGGTGCCTGCATGCCTCAGATGTGTGTCCCGCTCCGCCGCATCTCCCACAAAACAGCACCTGCTGCTCCTGAGAATGGAACATGAGTGGACTCTCCTGAAGTACTGCAAATAAATAACACTAAAGAAGAAGATAAGAACTGCCTCAAGGTACTCAGTCTTCCCTTGAGGCGAAAAACAGATTAAAATGAAAAACAACTAAAACTAGCACTGCCTCCCCGGTAATGGTGCCAAAATTTGATACCTGTCGATGTGAGTATCAAAAATAATATTTATAAAACCAAACTACTACTAGCAAGCGGTAGTAAGCGTCGATCCGCAGGGAGGTAGGGAGATAATAGTTGCTTTCTATTTTAGTCTAAGGGTAACAGTTGTGGGGGTTTGGATTGATTAATAACTAAACTACATGCAAATAAAAATATATAGGACAATAAAAATAAGCAATAAAAATAAAGATGTGAACAAATAATGAAAAGAAGCTAGGATGGTCGGGTCACTACAGCTACGATGGCACACAAGTCTAGGTAAGTCTCGAAATACAGTCGTGGGTGATGGGTATGACAAGTCCTCTCGGTCCAAGTTAACTAATAGCCCCTCTCGGTCTATGCTATTAGTCCCTAGGTGTCGCTAATACTAACTTTCATTCTTGACTACTGATACTAATGCCTAAATTACATTATCTTACGATCTCAGCAATTTAGCCGTCTTAATTCGTTAATTTAAGTCCTTCCCTATCTTTCGATCTATGGGTTGGTCAAAACTAAGCATCTTACAAGTCTCCGTTAGGTCTCATTGATAGATATTGCACTTAACGAAATAAACGAAACAAATCAGGCACGAGGGTGGTCTATCGACCAGCTACCCCAGTCGATCGACCAACCGACTCAGTCGACCGACCAGATAAGCCAGTCGGTCGACCAAGCCCTAATCCGAGGGTAACCTATTCTAATGCTATCTACGCTAATAGTTCGCCTACATCCTAGCAATGGTAATTTAGCTACACATATTAAGATTGATAACAACAACTAAACTGATGAAAAGCATAACGGATTGCATAATAATACTAGAAGAATGAATAAATTGCATAAAACTATGAATAAAGGGCTTAGGGTTCCTAAACTAGCAATGACTAATCTAATGAAGCAATAAATGTAAAACTGAAATAAAAGAACAAGAAGAATACCGAAACAAAGAGCAATGAATAAGATTCGGAAGCATAGTACGAACTTGATTGAGAAACTAAAGTATTTGAATGTAAACTATGCTAAACTCGAGACCTAATGTCTCTCCTAAAAAAAAACTGATAATTATTCTGAAAACATAGGTTAGTTATATAGGAATATCACGCACTCTTATTCCTAAACCTATGAATACATTGGGCTTTCTAATTCTCGATCTTTTAATTTGCGGATCAGCTCGCGTGGTGGTCGATCGACCACTGAGGCCAGTCGATCGACCAAAGGTCTTTGTCTGAGAATGCATTCGACGATTCTGCACTTGCACCGATCTTAAAACAGCTGCCATTTCTTCGTTACTTGGTCAAATCAGGCGTTCTACACGGCGTTGGAAAGCTAAGAGGATAAGCTTTCACCTCCAATTGGAATCACTCGATTATCTCTCTAGAACTCGAGATATAGCCATCTGAACGAGGCTGCAATATCGTGAAATGCTTCTTTGCTTGTTAAACTCATACGCACCCTTGCTTTTGCTATCTTTAGGCCTTGAAACGCACACCAAGCTCATTCCTCGAGTCAATACTCCATGTCAAATGCAATGTTAAGTACTTAGGGACGGATTCAGCCTATTTTCCACTGAAATCTTCATATTCCTACAAAATCACAAGAAAAGGAAGAAATACACGAAACAAGGGAAATAGTTTCATAAACTACTCAATTGAGCTCTGAAATGCGTGTAAAATAGGGTGTAAAACATCACATAAATGACACACATCAGTCACGAACCCCGCTAATCCGAACAACTTCTCGAAATAACCCGTCCAACGTGGTTATTTCCCACAGTCGATCAATCGACATAGCACATGGCTGGCGAGCCTCACAATGCACATTCAACATGGCTGGCGAGCCTCAAAACGCGTCACATTCACCGCGGCTGGCGAGCCCCTTTCATATACGCATCGCGGCTGGCGAGCCCCTTTCATACACGCACCGTGGCTGGCGAGCCCCTTTCATATACGCACCGCAGCTGGCGAGCCCCTTTCATATACGCACCGCGGCTGGCGAGCCCCTTTCGCGTACGCACCGCGGCTGCCGAGCCCCCTCATGTACGCACCGCGGCTGCCGAGCCTTTGTCCGCGAACAAGAAATTGAATCAAGGATATATCTCGAATATGCCTCAGGTGTGACTCTTTCTTATGGCTGGCGAGCCTTTGTACATAGTCTAACGGACTTTAAATGACCATCACGGATAGTCGACAGACTCTAAACTGTTCCCGACGACAGGTCCTTGGCTCGTACCCTCGAGTCACCTTGGCGTCGCCCTTCTCGACGGCAGGTCCTTGGCCCGAATCCTTTCGAGCCGCCACGACATCGCTTAGGTCTCCAGGTTTTAATCTTCGATTGACCTGGGATCAATACTTTGACTTTTTCCCTGTTCAAGCCTTTGTCAAAATGGGGGCTCCATAGATACCTAGTATCTGTCGAGTCTCCAACAAACACCCGATGATTATCGGACTACAACATGCTTATGAATTGCAGCGTTTGATCGACAGTTTTGTATAACTATACGTCGGAAAACATAAAACGATCTCGAAAATAAAACATTTCAAAACTTTCCAAAAGTACATGGAGTGTTAAATGCATGACGAAGGGGTCACAATGACACTAATTAGAGTCAAAACCGACACCGGACCAAAAACCGACTCAAAAACTCAAATCCTGACTCCAACAACGAGTCAAACCGACTCAAACACAAAAAACAAAACTTTTCAAAGCCTTCCATGTTAAGGTTTCCCGGAATCCTTAATGGTCAAGTACAAATCAAGTTCATCCAAAACCTAGGATAGAACAAATCATGATTACACTTGCGTGATAATGACAAGACACCTCGAAGACCCGCGAAATGGCTTGCACCTCTTCGAGCAGCCCATGTGGCCACGTCGCTCAAAACGTATACAACCACCCATTCTCCTATAAATACCCTTCAAATGCCACCATTTGAGAGTTACACGAGTGTCCTCCCGCTCACTACTCCCTTAAAATTCTAGACTCGACTTCTCAAGTCACAAACCGACACGTGTTTCCGACCTAACGATCGAAAACACAAGCCTTACACATTGTTTTGTACCGTCATCGTGCATTAAATCACTTGACCGACCATCTCGACCATTACACCATCACTAAACTTAAAACACTCTTTTTACATTGCTAAAATGGTTTTCAAACCGAGTTTTCCGACCAAACAAGTTGATACACTTTCGTCGATTTCTCGTCTCAAGCCTAGCATGTAAGTATGAGGGTGTAAAAAACCTCTTCTATCATGTTTTTCATTTGTTTCACGACTATAACATGCTAAAACATGTATAACATGGTCCAAATATGGGATAAATGAGCCAAAACCGGATTTTTGGTTGAGGCAGGGCTGCTTGTATAGCAACCAGGCTCGCGCCTAAAGCCCCTCTCAGCCTAAATCCAACCGTGTTTGGTCTCTTCTCTCCCTTTTGTTTTCATTTCATATTTGTAATCGGTTTTTACCATTTCAAATATTTCGAAATATATTTTATGGCAAACATTTAACCATGAAACATTTTTCACCCTTGGTTCCTAATACCATGACGGTTTAACCCGTGTTTCGGTGATAAGATTTGGTTAATTACATTTTAAAAGGTATTTTAAAACCTTTTATTTTATTTCTTTACATTTTCAAAACAAATGTATTTGTCATAAACACAAAATCATCCTTGGTTCTACATACCATGTCGGATTTTAACTCGAGTACGATGATATACATTGACTAATTACAAAGAAATGAACTGAAAACAACTAGTTCATAATCATTTTCAAAACTATTCATGTCAAGCTTGCAAAACCGAACCCGACATCGAATATTGTCAAAACAATGACGATTATTCAAGTCTCGTTCTTCATATCAACACAAAAGCGGCCTAAACGGCCTTTTCAAGTCAAGACGGGTTCAAACACCCTCTTTTCAACCCATTTTACGAACTTTTTCAATGGTCAGAAGACGTCCTTCCATCGTCTTCTGACCCGCGCCTAAACAGGCCATTCTTTTTTCCATTTTCGAACTAGGACAGGCCCTCTTGCATCGCCGGATGGCTCGCGCCTATATTGGTTGCCTGATGCAGGGTATGTTTCCTTCCAGCATTTGTCTAGGACGATCCCGACTTCAGTTAACCCGAATACAGGACAGATCAGATGACAAATCTGCCAATTTTACATCATATTTGCAAAACGCCTTACTAAGATAAATGGATCACGTTATGCACCATAAACCTAACTCGGTAAATGGATGTTTAATTTCCGTCTTGCATGCAAATCAACATTAAATCCAACTTGACATCAAATACTTGATACTTGGATTAAACAACCGACATAGAAACCTCACATGTTAGGTCAAACTCGCGGATGCGCATTCATGCATTTACCGGTTCTATCAACTTTTGCATTTAACCAACCAAGATCGATCAGTAGAGGCCGCTACCGCGGGCGGTATTGGGTGTCCGATTAAAGGGCTTCCCAATACGTACCTTCACCTCTTACTCAGAAACTTTGGACAGTGGACGATCTTATCCAAGGCGTCGCCAAAGAAGAAAGAAACCTCAACTCCTAACGTTGCTTCAGTCATGTTGATAAGTGGAGATACTCTTGAGGATCGAGTGCAGAAAATAAATGAACTCCTTGAAAAGATGATGAAGGAGAATGAAGAAAAGAACAAGAAAATTGATGAGCTCCAAAAAGAGGTGGTGGCACTCCGTGACAAGAAGGTTGACAATGAGCATGATGACACCAACATGGATGCTGATAGTGATAAAGAAGTTGGCGAGGATGACATGGGAAAGCCAAACAATGAGATCAGTTACTTCATTGAAGAGAAGCTGCAGGAGTTAATAGCCAAGACGATCAAGTGTCAATTAGATGATAGGTCGACAAGTAGTGGACACTACATTAAGCCTTACACTAAGAGGATTGACAGTCTGTGCATACCATTTGGCTATCACCCTCCAAAATTTCAAAAGTTCGACGGGAAGGGGAACCTAAAGCAACACATCGCCCACTTCGTCGAGACATGCATAATGCTGGTACATAGGGTGATCGTTTGGTAAAGCAGTTTGTGCGTTCGCTAAAAGGGATTGTGTTCGACTGGTACACAGATCTTGACTCTGAGTCAATTGACACCTGGGGTCGCATGGAGGATGAAGTCCTCAACAGATTCTATAGCACCAGATGCGTCGTTGGTGGGTTTTGTATTGGGTTGTCCTCTCCTTCTCTTGCAAAAGGGTTGGTAAACTCAATGTTATTTGGTTGAATGTCCACAAACTCTCCAATACCTCTCAAAGTACCTATAAAAACTCTTCTATTGTTGGTTAAGGTTCTTTCAATTTCAAGGTCAATAGGTAATGGATTACCTTGTGATCTCCTAGTCATGCAAAATATTAAAAAACTCGAAAACAATTAGAACAACCTTGAGGAGATTGACTTCCCCAAGGTAAAGAAAGACACAACTAAAAACGATTAATGAAAATCAAATCAATTGAAACCTGATACGGTCGTTTTGTACCAAAAATAAATACCTAAGTTACTACTAACAGAAGTCAGCGGTAAGTAGGGTCGATCTCCACAGGGTGGCTAAGTTGCTATCTATCTGTTTAATTCGGTCTGTCAGGGTGTCACAGAAATGGGGGTTTTGAATTGATTGTGAACTAACTAAACTACTGAAACTAAAGGCAAGAGAAAGGAATAAAAGAAATTAAAAATAAGAGAAAGGAAATATGCTAGGAGTCGGTCTACCGTGGCAGCTATCAGATCTTATACTATCGGGAATACTAAGGCGATTAGACTATTGATAAGAAGAGTTATGGTCGTCACCTTTCGGTCCTTAAACCGCCCTAGAGCGTAAACAGCTTAACTTTCGCCCTCACTGCAATACCCTATTGTAATTAAGCAAGCCTTCCATTCCAATCTTTCGATCTAGGTCGGGGTTAACTAAATTTATGGTCTCCTGCATGCATTCATTCGACCGGATAACAATTAAATTGCCTAATACAATTCCTATCGCAAGACTAATCTATATAAGTCAATTAAAACATCGCTACCACGGCTTCCCTAATCCTAACATACAAGGGGAATTAGCTATGCATAATTAAGGGAGAACAAGAAATAAACAAAGAACAAATAATAAACATTAAATTAAAGGGAGAGAAAAGGGGAGAAAGGATTACTGAAATAAATGATCCGGAAATGAAAGAGCAAAGTAACAGTAGCAGTATATTCGAACCAGAGAGAAAGGGAACGAAGTAAAGTGTGTGAGAGCGTGTTTATAATAACATACTGACTCCCTATTTATAAGAAAATAGGATTAGCTAAACCTAATGACGGAATTAAACCTAAAAAGCCCAAATTCACAAAAAAATCCACTCGATCGACTAACTAAAGGCTCTCGATCGAGTGATATTCCTTAGCATTCCTCTCGATCGAAGACTTCTTTCCCTTTAATCACTCGATTGAGAAGAAGTAGCTCTCGATCGAGCAAATGGGCTCTCGATCGAATAGAAATAGTTCTCGATCGAGCACTTCTCAGCGCGTAATTCCTGCTTCGCGCACTGAACTTCAAACGGCTGCCATTTCTTCGTTACTTGGTCAAACAGAGTGATTCCGGTGGCATTGGAAAGCTAAAAGGACAAACTTTAATATCCAATTAGAATCACCTGAATATCTGTTGTAAAACTCGAGATATGGCTCTTACAAGCAGGAACTAGCAAATTGAAGCACTCTCTTGGCTCGCCTAACTTCCTTACTCCAATGCGCATCTCAAAATAGCTTCATTTCCGCTCTAAATTCACTCTTCCTCCAAATGCATGCTAAAAGAACGGTAAAAGGCTTGATTTCACTACTTTTGGGTTCATTCCTGCAAATAAGACAAGACAAACCAAAGCAGCATATTCGGGGCATTTCGTAGCATAAAACCACGATAAAAGCATAGAAATACGTGCATAAAATAGGCTAATAAGACTATATAAAATGCACGTATCAAATCTCCCCAAACCAAACCTTTACTCGTCCTCGAGTAAACTAAAATGCAACTAATGGAACAGAAAAAGATAACTCAGAGCTAGCTACAAATGCCCACTTAAGCCAATTTAATGCAAGCAAACTAACACTTATAACTAAACAGTCAAATGCAAACGAGTTATAGGATGTTTATAATAAAGCTGAACCGTCGACCTTGCATGACCTTAAATAATGGACTCTCACGGGTCACTCTTCTCTCATGAAGCAAAGGGTGAACATATATATGTAAAAGAGAGAAAGATGAATAGTCGCTCACCTAGACTACGACCCACATAAACATGCATGCAACTAATATGATAGACAATTCTAGCCACCAAACATACATTCCAACCAACAAAGGTCCTATCACAGCCGAGGGCTTACAAAAATATGGTAAAGTGAGGCAATGGGTAAGAAAAGGCAAAATATTTATGGGAATGTGGAGGTATAGGTGATCAAGCTAGTACCTAAACAGAACCATATGAGACATATCCATTTCCAACTCAATTATAGAATAAGCACAATGCCCTTCATTTGGCATAAAACTCACCAAACCGAACTAGAAACACTCCTCCAATGATATAAATAAAACATAGGAGCAGAAACCGTCAACAACCAAACAACATTTTTTCTCGAAATCCTTTTTTTTTCTTTTCTTTCTTTATTTTTCTCTCGGTTACTTCTTCTTTCTTTTTCGAATTTTTCTTTTTTTTTTCCTATTTATTCGAATTCTTTTTTTTTTTTCAACTTCTCTTTTTTCCTTCTTTTCACATCTTTTTTCATCATCCTCCTTTCCTTCATAAATTACCAACTCCAAGTCAACAAATACAGGCCAAACTTGATACAATAGACAATATACCGCAGAACAATCTAAACTAGCTTGACAGGGCAGGCTAAATTTGGAATGTAGCTAAGGGTCAACAGGCAAATTTGGCTAATGTGGAGTTTATGGGTAAAAATGAAAGAAAGGGAAAATGTAAGCACCTCCCTGCATGTGACACCAACCACTAACCCGAATGTATGAAGGCAAAGAGCAATTGAATTTCATATACGTGCAAATTAATGATACATGTTATGCAAGGAGTAACTACTCACAATCCTACATGAAACTAGTCACAAATGACACCAGTTTATGAGGCTCTAATTCCTTAGAAATTATAAGTAGGTTGCCAAAATTTCAGGTCAAGTCTATATGTTCAGCTAAATTAAACATTAACTCGTAGATTATGCAAAAGACAAAGCTAAAAGATAACAGTTCAATGCAAGGCTTAAGCAAAAAGACAGATATAGTGCAATTTCATCATTGAAATCCACCGTACCGACTCAACCTATATGCTAAAATAAACATGAATGTTTTTGAATTTTTGAATTTTTCTAATTTTTATTGAATTTTTTTGAATTTTTATGAAATAAATAACAATGCAAACAGAAAATTAAACGTGATAATCGAAATGCAAAAAAACAACATGCGAGACACAGATATGGATGCATAACCTCCCCAAACCAAACCGTACAATGCCCTCATTGTACCAAAACATGGAAAGGAAACGCAAACTAAAAGAGAAAGAGAGTAAAAGCGAAAAAAACTCACAAAATGCGCGAATAAGGGGACCTCCCCAAACTGACCATGAAATGGGAGGTTGCTAAGGCCCGGAAAACCGTCTCAGGAAGCTAATCCAAGTCAAATACACTCGATATCCGTCCAACAGTGGTCGATCGAGTGAATGGGCATCCAAAAACTGCTCGATCGGAAGGTATTGTGGTCGATCGAGTAGTTCCAGTTCTGCAGGTTGTCGATCGAGTAGAATATATGCTCGATCGAGTGAATTTGGCAGCACAAGTGCTCGATCGAGTACAAAAAGTACTCGATCGAGTGATCCGCAGCGTATTCTTGCATAATGCAATGAAAAACAGCCCGCAACTGACAAAAACAAGCATACTGAGATAGTCTATGGTATAAAACCATTTATTACAACTGAAAGTAAATAAAAATGCAAAATAAAATCGCCGGGTTGCCTCCCGGGTAGCGCTAGCTTCAGTCAGGTCCCAGCTCGACCTTCTTTTTCTTCGAGCCTCTATAATTAATCACAATCAAAACAGCTCAAAGCGTGCAGCAACCTGTCAAATAGCTGCGCATGTGCTACACAACAGCATAAGTAGCACCAAAGCGGATTACAGAAATAGGAAATAAAAATGTTTTAACTTTCTAAGCCGAACAAATTTCCTATGAGCGCTCCTAAATTTATCCACAAAATAAAGGAGCGCGGGAGCAATTGTCAATAAGGTAGGGCCCCGTTTCAGATTAACGAACTTGAAATGATAAGGACGGTGAAAATTCGTTAGTTTAAACGTCCACATGAGAGGGGGTATAGTATTAAAGGAAGAAGCATGAATCAAACGAGGCAATATGCTATTAAAACAAACAATAATAAGATTATCGTTTACTACCTCAGGTTGGTCGCTCTCAATGACGGAATCATAGATAAAAGAGTCTATTACCTCTTCCGTGCTAGGAGCAATTACCGGCTCAGCAGTCCTTTCGTCGCCCTCAGTGGAATTCAGCCCATAAATCTCAGCTTCAAGTGTATCCGACTCAGCTTTGAATAAGGGGGATTCACCGTAACCGTCATCATCGTCAAAATCGTCATCCAAAGTGAACCCAAGTGATGAATCAAAGCTCCCCATGGCCAATTCAGTCGATCGAGCAGAATAATCACTCGATCGACCACTTTCCTCCCGCATTTCACTCGATCGAGTGGAGATATCACTCGATCGAGAACTATCCTCCTGCATGTCACTCGATCGAGAAGAGATATTACTCGATCGAGGACTTTCTTCCTGTACAGTGCTGATATCCTCGCATAAACTCTGGAAATACGATAGAAATTCGTCATCCGAAATATAGAAATCATTTTCAGCATTGGGCAACGCGGGTTCTTCATGGGAAAAACCGCTCTTGGTCAAGTACACCTCTTCTGGTTGCCGATCATTCAACCCAGCTGTTAACCGAGCAATTTCAGACTGCAACTCGGCAATTTCAGTGACTTGAGCACCCATATATCTACCATATTCTAGAATTAAGGATTTCAGCTCCGCGATTTCTTTTTTCTGTATATCACGAAGATCTTGTTGCGGTGGCCATTGGTGGGGTGGATGTGGCGGCACAACTACACCGCATTGTGCTCAAGAAGACACCACATCCCCAAGATTTCTTCCTTTCCCAACTAGCAGGTTTCTCAGCTTGGGCTTCAAACTGAGCAATTAGTCGGGAGACAGATGTTATCTTGGCAAGAGGGATCGAAGGTACTCAAGCCTTCCCTTCGATAATCTCCCTCAGTAGCCTGTCTAATAAACATGTAGGCCTATCAAAACAACACTAAAGAAAAAGATAAGAACAGCCTCAAGGTACTTAGTCTTCCCTTGAGGCGAAAGGACAAACAAAATAAAACAGATAAAAAGCGTCGCCTCCCCGGCAACGGCGCCAAAATTTGATACGGTCGTTTTGTACCAAAAATAAATACCTAAGTTACTACTAACAGAAGTCAGCGGTAAGTAGGGTCGATCTCCACAGGGAGGCTAAGTTGCTATCTATCTGTTTAATTCGGTCTGTCAGGGTGTCATAGAAATGGGGGTTTTGAATTGATTGTGAACTAACTAAACTACTGAAACTAAAGGCAAGAGAAAGGAATAAAAGAAATTAAAAATAAGAGAAAGGAAGTATGCTAGGAGTCGGTCTACCGTGGCAGCTATCAGATCTTATACTATCGGGAATACTAAGGCGATTAGACTATTGATAAGAAGAGCTATGGTCGTCACCTTTCGGTCCTTAAACCGCCCTAGAGCGTAAATAGCTTAACTTCCGCCCTCACTGCAATACCCTATTGTAATTAAGCAAGCCTTCCCTTCCAATCTTTCGATCCAGGTCGGGGTTAACTAAATTTATGGTCTCCTGCATGCATTCATTCGACCGGATAACAATTAAATTGCCTAATACAATTCCTATCGCAAGACTAATCTATATAAGTCAATTAAAACATCGCTACCACGGCTTCCCTAATCCTAACATACAAGGGGAATTAGCTATGCATAATTAAGGGAGAACAAGAAATAAAGAAAGAACAAATAATAAACATTAAATTAAAGGGAGAGAAAAGGGGAGAAAGGATTACTGAAATAAATGATCCTAAAAATGAAAGAACAAAGTAACAAGATGGCGATATTCGAACCGAGAGAAAAGGGAACGAAGTAAAGTGTGTGAGAGCGTGTTTATAATAACATACTGACTCCCTATTTATAAGAAAATAGGATTAGCTAAACCTAATGACGGAATTAAACCTAAAAAGCCCAAACCAAGAAAATCCACTCGATCGACTAACTAAAGGCTCTCGATCGAGTGATATTCCTTAGCATTCCTCTCGATCGAGAACAATTCCTCTCGATCGAAGACTTCTTTCCCTTTAATCACTCGATCGAGAAGAAGTAGCTCTCGATCGAGCAAATGGGCTCTCGATCGAATAGAAATAGTTCTCGATCGAGCACTTCTCAGCGCGTAATTCCTGCTTCGCGCACTGAACTTCAAACGGCTGCCATTTCTTCGTTACTTGGTCAAACAGGGTGATTCCGGTGGCATTGGAAAGCTAAAAGGACAAACTTTCATCTCCAATTGGAATAACCTGAATATCTGTTGTAAAACTCGAGATATGGCTCTTACAATAAGGAACTAGCAAATTGAAGCACTCTCTTGGCTCGCCTAACTTCCTTACTCCAATGCGCATCTCAAAATAGCTTCATTTCCGCTCTAAATTCACTCTTCCTCCAAATGCATGCTAAAAGAACGGTAAAAGGCTTGATTTCACTACTTTTGGGTTCATTCCTGCAAATAAGACAAGACAAACCAAAGTAGCATATTCGGGGCATTTCGTAGCATAAAACCACGATAAAAGCATAGAAATACGTGCATAAAATAGGCTAATAAGACTATATAAAATGCACGTATCAAACACCGTCCCCGGCAACGGCGCCATTTTTGGCTCGGTTTCAAACTCATCGTCAAAAGCTACCAACCAAAACAATATTTATAACTTCACAAACTACTCTTAGCAAAGAGGCAAGTAAAGGTCGGATCTCAAGGGATGGGTATTGATGTAGGATTTTCAATTGTAAATGGTCGTGTCTTAGGGTGTCACAAATTGGGGTTGAGGTAGGAGATCAACTAAAACTAATCAACAATAAAAACAGAGCAAGGTAAATAGAATGGAGATGTAAACAATTGATTAAAAGCACTAGGGTGTCATGGGTTCATAGGGGATTCATGAGAGTTGATCATACAAACATGTTCTCAATTATACAGCAACCAATTATTGTTGTGATGGGATCGAGTTGGTGTATAAGCTTACAATCCCTAAGAAGTTTGGGTCCCGGAGCCGAATCGATTAGATTGTACAACGCCTACAAGTCGACTTAATCCTTCCTATTCAACTATATGCATGGTCTAATGAGGCTCGAGTTGGTGTATAAGCTTACAAGCCTCATTGAAAAGATAGGTGATGGGTAAAAAAATGCAAGGATTCATAGGCTCGCATCTCATCAAACATAACACGTGCATAAGTTGAAATCATAACAAGCAAGCAATTTAATCATGGAAACATATTAGATTAAGCATGAATCATTCTCCATGTTTGTTTCCCCTAGTTCCCTATTAACCCTAGCTAGGAGACTACTCACTCATTACCAAATTCAACATGCTAATAAGATTGTCAATCAAACTAACAAGGCTAAACATGATGAAAAAATAAAAGTAATTAATAATTAAAACAAGGGTTAAGAGAATTATACCTATGGAGATTCCAAAATAATAATGCAAAGAATAATTGAAGTACTTGATGATTGATGGAAGGTTGTTAATCTCCCAAATAAACCCAAATAATCTTCTAATTACCCAAAACAAATGAAGAACAATAGAGAAATTAAGAAAAGGTTAATATTGAGAACTATATTAAAACTTTTTTTGGTGAAATGTAAGTAATCTCATTAAGCTCAAACCAAGGATACAAGGTATATCATAACTTAGCTTAGAACACAATTGATCCAATCCCTATTACTAGCTCTAACGACCCTACTTAATTGGCTCCTAATCCTGATTTTCATCAGGTTTTTACATTGAGTAAACTAGACAGTAGGTCGTAACAGGACACCCTCTAAACGTGCTGAATTACGCTGCTGCCAGACTGCATAATTAACAGCCATGAAGACTGCCAAGCATACATTCGTCTGCACCTGCGACCAATGCCTCCTGCCTGTCCAGATAATAGAATTCCCCTGAGGTTTAGGAATCCTCAGCCAGTCACAGGCCTGTCCAGATAATAGAATTCCCCTGAGGTTTTGTAATTCTTGTATAGCATGTGTTGTGTATATTAGAATATGCCTTGTCTTGCCAAATGATATTCAAATGCTCCTTATATAGCCAAGCTGAATGGCTACCAAATCTTTGTACTTAATGCTGAATATTCCTCCTTAATTGTTGTCTTGATTGCTGTCTTTATTGCGCATTAATGCCTATTAATGCCATTATTATGACAGAATCTTTGTCATTAATATACTCTTAATTACCATATTAATTTGGTAAAAATCTCATATAATTGTCTTTGACTTAGTCAAATGTTGACCTTACGTTTGACCGTTGTCCTCTCCATGGCTGGCGCCTGTCTCCTGATACCCTGATAGCCTGACGTCCTGACACCCTGAGGGCTTGACGTCGTGACACCCTGAAAATGACCCTGAAGATGATGTAGGAGTCTAGGCTCATCGATTGGTGCCAAACTTGGACTACCCTGACGGACTTGCCCTGATCGTCAGGCCAGGGTAGAATTCTATCCTGTCAGTAATGCGAAATTCCAGGCCCAACAATTGCCCCTTATCTCCTTATTATCGCTGGGTCAGGCCAGAAATAAGGAGATAACCTTCTCTTTTCATCCTTGGATAACTTCTCTAGGAAGATTCAGCGTGCTTTATCATTAAGAAAACGGCTAGTTGCAGTAAATCCCAATCATTACTGTCTATAAATAATTTCTTCACTTCATGCTTTATTATCCACCAAAACAAGATCAATTCTTCTAAAATTCTCCCAATGTTTCTTCCATATTTATCTTCGACCTTCGTCTATTTTCTCAGAAATTACCAGAAAATCTGACTATGGCTGCAAAAAAGAAAACCAACCAGGGTTGCTGTTGCCCCTGGCACACCTTTCATCCCAAACCCTGAAAATAAGCTTGAATCTTCTGGAAATCAACCCCACTTTTGGAGATGCATCCCCTGCCCTAGCTCTTGACAAGGTCACCATCTTCTACAAAAATTTGAGATTAAGCCGATAAAGGCTCCCGTCGAACAACACTTTTTCCTCAATCGTCTCAAACCAGAGTTCGAGAAAATTTTGAAGGATAACGGGATCATTACTGCTGATCCTGACATATGGATTCCTATAAATTCTCCCATATGGGTGGACTGGCTATATGTATCAGGGCCAACTTGGTTGGGCGTGACCTGACGTATCTTAATTTTGATGCATGCGTTGGTGGTGAGTACCCTTCAACTTTTTCTTATCCTGCACATATTCTGTTAGTTCAAAGGAAAGCAGGAAATATTTAACAGGATATACCTTCTTTTGTAATGGATGATTCAGTGAGCAATATTAAGTATCCTTATGCGAGGGTAACTAATTTCCTGGCAATTCCTCTTATGGAGAGGTCGTGGCCATTCTGTTGCAGGGTGGAATGCTTTCTTCGTTGTTTGCAGGCTGGAGGCTTCTCAAGGTTCCTAAGCATGTTAAGGCTGCTTGGGTTTCGACTTCTGGTAGTAAGACTTGAATGCCAGGCTTGCCAAAGTCAAGCAGGAGGGTTCACATGCGGTAGGCTTGTCTTCAGTACTC
The DNA here is from genome assembly GCF_048544455.1 of Silene latifolia. Taxonomy (NCBI): domain Eukaryota; kingdom Viridiplantae; phylum Streptophyta; class Magnoliopsida; order Caryophyllales; family Caryophyllaceae; genus Silene; species Silene latifolia. Next base: position 92,097,557 of record NC_133537.1, on the reverse strand, counting down.
GGACTGATCCTGATAAGCTAATTGCTCTAATTGATGCCCCCGCCATTCCTGCTTGCTATATTCAACATGTTACCATGTACGTTTGATTCAGTCATGTAGCCTGCGTATAGTTGACCTGGCTTATCTTTGCCTCATTATATGAATCAGTAATGTTTGCTTTTTGATCAAGTGTATTCGCGGAGTGTGTGAGTCAATGTTCATTGCCGCGACAAGGCAGGGTAAGACAAGGATTATATTGGAAAAGTATTCTGAGCCGATGAAGGCTAGTATGTTTCGTGAGAAAGAGGAATTAATGCGCTCGGTCAGGCGAGGAATAATTTCTGATCGGTGTTAGTATCTAGCCTTGACAAGAGGGATGTCATTCGCAGACATGTCAAGCAATGGTATTTTATCCAACCAAGGAGAATGTCCTTGGTAGAATCATTAATCATTTTGTACGTTTGCCCGGGGGAATGTCTTTGTAAAGATAATTTTATATTTTGTTGGTCCTAGTCAGGGAGATTATCCCTGATAGGATAGATATACATTTTGCTACCTTTTCCCCAGAGGGTAAGGGTTTTATTAATGATATAAAGATCGTCTTTCTGGCTTGCTTTGTTTAATCCCGTCATTCTTTTCAAACATGTTAACCTGTTTAACATGTTTTCTTCAAACCTGTTAACCTGTCTTCTTTAAACCTGTTAATCCTGTGTGTTTTTTTTAGTGTTTGCGCTTGTCTTACGATTAAAGCCGTCGTAAGTAATTCAACCAAGTATGGTGTTTGCCATAGTGGTTGAAGGGGTGGGAAAACCGGCCTGTCAGAAGGGATTATGTCCCCTGCCTGACTGGAGGGCTTGGTATTCGGCCTGTCAGGAGGGCTGTTTAGACTGATGGTCGAGAGAGAACACCCTTGAACCTGTCTTACTGCGTCCAGCCGTTTGTAAACATTGGCAGTAAACCTAGTCAGGTCAGGCAATTATTTCATACCTGATTGGTCCTGACATTTACTGTATCCGGTGATGGTTACCAACTCGTCAGGCACAATTAAGTGCAAAGTTTTGTTTCAGAAATTGATATATAGTAGAGTAGCCTTCAATCCTGAATATTTATGCATATAAACATTTATCATGTATAATTGTTCAGGATTCAAGTAAAACAAATTTGGTTAGTGTTAGGTTCATATACCTATTATTAGACTCCTCTAATAGTGAATTAATTAACTTGTTAATTATATGTTCTTTAGATCTAGTGCATGCATAACAAAATGAAAGATTTATAAGAAAAACAATGTCCCTTACATTGCTAGTTGGTTCGAAAATATGGGCACAAGTAAGGTCACCTTCCTTCACTTTTTCATGAGCTAAATATGATGGATGATCCTCCTAAGACTCCAAGTATAGAAGCCACTCCAATAAATTGCACCCAAGATTAATCCCAAAAATTCCTACTAATATTAACTAGTTTTGTAGTAGAAATGTTCCCATAATAAAACTAATATTTCTAGTATTACTACCTCTAGTAATAGATGATGAGTATTAGTATTTTGGAGAGTTTTTAAGCAATTGCATGTGAGGGAGAAACTAGAGAGAAAAACAAGCAAAGCATTCAACCACCAAAATGAGCAACAAAAATGCTCATTTTAAAAGGCCAAAACCGGTTGCCGTATGGCATGGTAGGAATCTTTTGCTTTTTGTTTTTTACTCCTTTGTTTAGGCTAGGTAGTATATTGTAAGAGTAGGTATGATTAAAGCTAGTATGTAATGTCACTTTCATGCTTTAATCATAAACCAACAAAGACAAAAGAGCATCTTTGTTTCCTTCATATGACCGAAATATTGGACCTATTTTGGTCCATTTTTGCCTTTTGTCATTTGTCCCACAAATGCTTATAAGTCATATGTTTAACAATCTTACATAATTAATTATTAATGTAATCATTTAACACTTAAATATTACAATTAATAATATAATATGCACTCCACTTTTTGAGTAGTATACTACCATTATATCAACATATAATGGGTCCCATTATTACTAGTTGGTTAAAATTACAACTTCTTGTAACTTTAAGTAACTAATTACCTCTACCTCAAAACTTGTATAATACCTCAACAAATTTAGTAATTTAACACATAATTACTAAATTTAATCTTATTTAATCACATTACAATAAGACGTAAAATTGCACTCCCATAATTAAGGAATTAATTAATCTGTATCGCATACAATTAATTAAATATCTATTTGGGCCTCATCCTATAGGTGTGACCTAAAGGGATCAACTGACCACCACCGTCACACGACAGTAATGTCAAACTCTAGTTAGCCAATCATTACCGATTAATGACGGTCAGTCAACTATATAAAGAATCATCCCTCACGTATTCTTAGTATAAGATTTAAAAATGATATTTAAATCATGTGATCGCACTATTGTTGAGGACACATTTCCCAACAATCTCCCACTTGTCCTCGACAAGTGTGTGTCATCAATTCTCTTGTCCTATTACAATCTCCCACTTAATGCAAGGTGTCTTGCAGGTCGTACTTACATTTGATCATATCTTGAGTGGTTTTCTCGATCTGGAGATTAATTGTCTGACCGGAATTATCTATCATAGATGCCTTCCTAGCGTGGCCACGCATTTCCAGTTAACTACTCCTCGAGTGGCCTTGAGATTTCAAACAACCCTGACAAGGGGTGGACAATTCCTATCTCCCTATTCCCTTCGTTCAGCCACAGTCCATCATAACCCAAAATATACCCAGTTTGACCTCATTTACGAAATTGTAGAGTATAAATCAAAGCAAATCAGAAGTTGTGCCAACCTGGGCGAATAGTCTCTAGTCAAAAGAATTGACTCATAAGAATACTATAGTAGCTCTTGCCACGACCAGGCTTTATGAATTATCAGAACTCTATAAGCGGTCACTGCCCGACAGTGTGTCCCATACAATCTGCCTATGTGATCGACTAGTCATCCCATATGACTCTATGGCACTTGAAATTGCCATCAATCGCATCACACTCTAGTCACTTGGAGACGTCACCTCATATAAGTAACTAGGGGCGAATACCATGCCAATCCAGTTCACTTTAATGGGGTTCAATTTGTCTCTACAACCCATTCGGATACGACAAGGTAGCGGGTGAGTTTAATAAAACTCAAACGATAAATGCGATTATCACTTATGAATAGTCAATACACTATTACTACTTCATATTCTCTAATCATAAGTGTATAATTAACACTAGTTTATGAGCAATAAAAGCTTGAAAAGCAGATATACCCGATATCCATATATTCCAACTTTATCAATTCCTATTTCCTTCAATTCGATGTTATCTCTAATAACTTGAATTCATATATCTAGACTTCTTACTAGACTTGAGCTCTTTAATCTTGAAAGATGCTCCCACTGTTATCACATAACTTGTGACAAAATCATTTGTAGAGGGATTCACCCTTAATCCCTTCATTGACGATTTTATCACAATTTACTTGGATTCCTTTTGTAAAATTTTGCAATGCGCAAAACTAAAACACCAATCTTAGTCTCTTACTCCTTTGTCAATAAGACATCCTAGGATTTCAACAAATCCTTTTAAGTTTGGAAACTAAAGTTTGTGCAACCCTTCAACATCTAACTTAGTTTGTCATCCAAACATGTGAACGAATCCTTAATTCTTCTCAAGAATTTCAAGGATGTTCTTTAAGGCTTTCACAAGCCATAATGTGGGAATTATCCCTTTAATTGACTTATTATGCTCTCAGCATACATCAGATCATGGCACATGCGTCTGTTGGTATACATGATCATTCTAATGGCGGAAACATTAGAATTTGATTTCATATGATTAACAACTTAATAGGTTCAGTGAATGATTATGACTCCATCATAGCAATTCCACTTTCATCAACATGAATAACCCATTCAACCTTGTTGATGTGCAACAGATACGAAAGATCTTATTATCATAAGACTCTCAACTATATGCCAATATACTTTCACATAGATTCAGTAATCTAAAGTATATTGCACCTTTTCCTAGTCTCCCAATCGCTCTTGCCAGAAGTGAGAATTGGTACATTATTCTCAATAAGTAATATGTTATCAACATATAAGACATGGAGAAACAATTCTAGCTCCCACTTAACTTCATGTATATCATGATTCTTTAATCATGTGAATGAAATAATTCACTATTATCACATGAACGAAGAGTATAATCCTTTAATGCTTGCTTAAGATCATTATAAGATCACTTAAGAAGGCTACGCATAATATGTTAGGATTCTTAGATCTTCATCTAAGATTTTGTGTTTCAAACACTTCCTTCTCTAAATTCCCATTTTAGAAAAGCGAATTTTATTTGCCATTTTCCATTAAAATGAAATGCGGCAATTCCTAACATAATTTATCTTGATCAACATCTTTATGTAATTCTTATGCATTTGTGTACTCTAAAGCTCTATTTACCTTTAAAGAGACCCTTACTTTAAAGTAAATCTACTCATGAGTAACCATTTTTGGATTGTAATTCGATGGCTCGTATGTAACAAGATCATGATACTATCACTTTCACAAAGTAATATTTTAACAATAAGACATGTGCGATAAACTCCCACTGAACTATGCTCTCATTCTATCTTCATAGACAATAGTTCAATTACCAACTCCCACTCTATAGTTCTATTACTTTAACAATGTAACATTTCGACTATAAGAGATGTTTGTGACTATTCAATATACTCCCACTCTATCTCTTAGAAATACATCTATCTTCTTGAGAGATAGCTTTGTGAGTCACAAACATATATATTTAACGGAGTATTAGGAGTTTATCTAGACTATGTATTAGCTTTTAAAAGGCCATCCCTTTCATGGCAGCTTGATAATATGCGAGTCTTATCCATGTCATCTATTTAATAGGCTCTCTATTCTAGGTATCTCATTGTTGACCATCCGTTTAGAATAATGTGTCCATATGGTATCGTAAATTCCTTACTTGATGAGTTCAAAAAACTCATTACAACTTTAATTGATTTTACATAAGTAAGTTGTTACTGTTAGTAATGATTACATAAGGAGAATCAAATTCATAGCTTATGGACATATAATGATCCCATCATCATAATCGTCTATTTGATCAATTTGAGTTGTTTATCTAATGTTTCTCTACGCAAGTAATTTATGATGATGATTTTAGAACAAATAACATAATAAAACAAGTGATTTGGGTTAAAAACCAAATCACCAATATCCAAAATACAACTCGTGTTTAAAGGATACAAACCAATTTCCAAGTCACACAAAGAAATCAAAATAGTTCTAAAAACATGAAATACATCATAAAATTAAAGACAAAGCAAATAAAAGCCAAGCTTCCATTGATCCATCACCACGGTCGGCTACTCTAGCTTCCCATATGATCCTCTAGGCTTGCTTCTCCTTGCCCTTGTCCTTGGTAGGAGGCCCTATTTACAATAAAAAGGGTAATCATAACAACTTGTATCATCATTCCAAGGTTGAGATTTGAAACATAAAAGATAGGGATAGTTATATACCTACTGGAATAACCTTTCCAGCTTTGATGTCGCCAAGGTATTTGGAACAGTTGCTCTTCCAATGCCCAACACCACAACAATAGTGGCACTTGTCCCCGGTGGGAGCACTGTACTTGGGCTTGGAGGTACTAGCTTCACAAGCTTTAGCTATATTCCTGTTGGGAGTTCGCTTCTTCCCCTTCTTCCCGCTCTTCTTGAAGGTTCCCTTGCTCTTATGATTGACATTGAGAACATCTTTGGTGGTGCTAACACTTAGCCCCATGTCCCTTTCGGCTTGCACAAGCATTTTGTGCAACTCATCAAGGGAAACCTTCCTATCTTGCATATTAAAATTCACCCGGAATTGAACATATGCTTTGATTTTGTTGAGGGAATGAAGAATTCGATCAATTACGAGTTCATTGGGAATTTCCGCCTTATGTATTTTCAAGGTCTCAACATGCTCCATCAACTTGAGCACATGAGGGCTCACCTTTTGGCCCTCCTTGATGTTAAGATCAAAGAATGCGGAAGCCGCCTCATATTGAATGACCCTAGGAGCTCGTGAAAACATGTTCACAAGCTTCATGTAGATCTCATGAGCGGTGCTAATCTTTATAGCACTTCGTTGGAGTTCGGCCTCCATGGCAAAGATCAACACATTTTTGATCGCGGCCGACTCCTTTTGGTAAACCACATAGGTTTGCCTAGCCTCGGGGGTGGACCTAGCATTAGGTTCGGTGGGAGATGCCTCGGTAAGGTAACGAAGCTTGTCGTCACCTTGTGCGGCCAAGCGAAGTTGCGCGTCCCAATCGGCGAAATTAGACCCATTCTTTTCTAACTTACATCGATCCATGAAAGATCGGAGCCATGACACATTGGTAAGCGTGGTGGAACTAGTGGATGCGGACGTGATTGGAGTTACCATTGCGGTTGATAAAACAAATTTGACTACAAAATAGGAAATGAAGGAATTAATTTACATCTATCGTTTTAAATAATACTCGTAATTTTAACTATAAGTATTGCATTTATATAGTGACCTCCACCCAACTACATAAATGATTCCGAGATCCAAATTCATATCAACTCGGGCACGGTGAGCCGATTCATCCCTTATTAATATAACTCGGTGGATTAACTCTTTAATCGATTCTACTTTTAGAACTCTCGGTCGATAAAAATTACTCTAATTTTCATATTTAGCCCGGAACACATGCGACTACGGTCAACAATACTTCCGTTGAGCTCAATCCAAATTTCGATGTAATAACATTTTACTACCCCACTTCGCCAACGTAACAAGGTTTGTATTATGGTGAAGCCGGATTAACTCCCTTTTGAAATTGGTACTTCATGGGTTTCTACTATTTAGTAACGCTATTTCTCAATTATTATATGTGAGAGGTCTTGTCAATTTATTATTTATCACGTTTTATGTGACACCCTCATTTATCGCCGAAAAGTAAACACGTAATTCTAGAATAAAACAGCATGGATATGTTTGTAATAGGTTCATTTGGGTAAAAACCTGTAATTTTTAAAAACCTGAACCTGTTATAAAGATATCCAAATTGGAAGGTGTCAAAACATACAAGGTCTAAATAGAAGTTTCGCAACATAACCATTGCTAAAGTCGCGAATAGCAAAGTTATACAACCAAATGTAAAGAGGGAGACATATGTCCCTAAAATGTATGTGACATAAAAAGTATTTAAAGGTCACAATAAAATAAAGCCAATCTAGGTCCCAAGGTTACTTTGCTCGCTAGCTCGTCCATGTACCCCATATATGCATCACCTACCTGTCATTCGCATTTTATAAAAATACGAAAGCCACAGTCAGTGGGGAGTAACTCCGAGTTCTCCCAGCCACGAAATGTCATAATTAATATAACATGTAAACATAAGAATATGAATATGAATAACACATAGCCTTAGCATATAGATGCTAGACAATCGTGCTTATCATGTGAACAACAATATAACAACACATAGTCCTAGCATGCGAATACTAGACCGACTCATACTACACTATCATGTGAATCACATAACATCCAGGAATCCAAACTCTATCAACCATAGCCGACTTGCATCTCACCTTCTATGATTCATAGAATCATCAAACAAGAAAGGACAATATATCTAGAGACAGGCATAAGTTACTAGTACAGTCAATAGTCACTTTGTAACTCGAGTCTATACCACGAGGTAGGGAAGCTAGTATTTTGGCTCAAAGGTTAATATGAATAAAACATGACCAAGATACGACTCAACCCTAATCCTAGACTGCGCAGACTTAGAGAAATGCGGATAAAACCACCGCACTCAAGACTCATGATAAAACCACATGAGTACCCTAAGGAGTCCACCAAAGGGTTGGCTAGTACTTAAGCTGACCATCTCCTCACAAAATAGGCAGAAAGGTCATGCCCCAGCTTGGATATAAACCCACCAAGCCAGGAACACAAAGGCTATTAAGCCGCAAACATATACTCGTCAAAGACTATAATGGCCTATCTATGATGAAGGCCGAAATACTCACCTAGGACCTAAATAAAACCAATCTAGGTCCCAGCTTGAATACTTTAGCCCACACCACACAAGACAAGTAGGACACCCAATTAACCATAAGAGAGGCAAAGAGTCCAAACTTGCACACTCATATGATCATACACACCCTAGTATATGAAAGGCTACGCAAGAGCATATTCAGCTGACAATCCAACAATATCTCCAATATCAATAATAATCCAAATTCCAGCTAACCGTTAATCTCATAATTCATGAGAACAAGCTAAAATGGCAACAAGGCAAGAAGACTCAAGCATAAGGCATCCAAAGCATCCAACAACCAACATGTGAAATGATAATTACAAATATCAAGGCATAACATAAAACTTCCAATAACAACCAATATCACCTCAAAGACAAACCCTCGACCCGAGTCCCGCGACGGGTCATCGGTCAAATCGAGGCTGACCGGTTTAAACCTAGTTTGACCAAACTCGTTCGGTCAATCTGGCCCAACTCAGAGTCTTGGCCTACTTTGGCCCAAATCACAAATTTTATCGCAATATTATTCTCATGCTATTTCCAATTTCTATCATGTGAAAAACGAAAGTAAAACATTATCAATCACCTAAACACTTATCAAACAACAAACACAACATCAACTACTAATGTGACATTAATTCGTCCAGTAACTCGGAATAGTTACCTTACGCTAGCAAAGAGACAAGTAATAAATTGAGAAAGCTTCTAAAACCCAAAATTACTCTTCATCTTCAACCACATATGAGGCACCTAAAATAATTATGTGAAAGGACGATATTAACGAATTATCTTTATATAAAATATGAGACGGAAATTAATTTAATTATATTTTAAATAAACCAAACTAGCGTCAAAACAATTTATAGACACGGCCCAAAAGTTATTATGACAACCTCAAACTCGGCCTAACCACCAACTACACATGGCCTCAAACTCGTGACTTAGCTAGGCCACTGCCTAGGCCACGGCCAGGCCACAACTAGGCCACTGCCCGGTCTCATAACCCGCCACCACACAGCTTATAACTAGCTCATAACTAGACTGCAAGAGACCACCCATGATGACTACCCACGGCTGCCAAACAGCCGTGAAACCATTCCACAATCCGTGATGAAAACATGGTCTAAGTGTCCAGCTTTGCGTTCTCAAAACCCGCCCCAAGCACTCATCCTTACGACCCAACTCAGTCCCAAACATGTTCAGTGAATCGTCTCAACCTCAGTCGCTCTTACGCCCCAAAAACAGTCCCGAAAGGCACCATTTTATCCATCCCAAACTGCCCCAAAACAATCCCTACATGTCAGTATACACCGTCTCAACTATAAAAGACAACAAATAGCACCCAAAACAATCCATACATGTCAGCATACACCGTCTTAAATATACCACTTACTAACTAGCAACCCAAATGATCCCTACAGGTAGGCATACACCGTCTCAATCATCTCCACATATCAGTATACACCGTCTCAACTATACCACTGACTAATTAACATCCATAAGGATCCCTATATATAATTATACACCATCTCAATTATAAAACAGACTAACCAGCATTCGAAATAAACATATTTTACAAGTAATATCGAGTAACCCGTCATCGTTACCTTTTTCCGATCGAATTAGTCCTTCATGACTAACAAATCTTATACAAGACCGTCTATCTTAGCATCTACAACCGTCTTATAATAAATAAAGGTGAAAGTATAAATTGCGTTTGTGAAAATACATGACGAAAATGAATTTTACTTACAACGGATTGACAGGAACGATGAAAGCAGCACTATGGAACGAAAATCATTGATAACGGATGACAAACGGAGTGACAGAATCAATTTAAAATTAAAAAAAATTAAAACAGAACGTAAAAGAAGAAAGAAGAAGGGAGAAGAAGGGATGATGCGTGAGAAATGAGGGAGCAGCTAGCTAGCTAGCTATTTATTATACGTACGTTTCTTCGTCGTTAAGTAATTTCGCTCGTTTTTAAAACCGTCTCGAGTTAATAAAATCGGTTTTAGTATAAGTTTCAGTAATAAAACGGAATCAATAATAAATAAATTTAATGAGTGAAAATAAAATAAACTCAGCTAGTTAACGTAAATAATACAATATCAGCTTGAATCGGAATTATTAGCGATTTTTACAAAACTAACGGATATTAATAAAAATTGCTAATTTAGTGAAATAAGCTCAAAATAGCTAATTGGACGGTTTTGTTCCCAAAATCCATCTCGGGTTCACTTAAAACAACTTTCATAAGGACTCGTAAAGAAACGGAAATTATTAAATAAATAAACTCGAACTAACTTCAATAAACTCGAACTAACTTTAAATAAACTTATTAATGATTATTAAAATTAACGTATCGAATTATGATGAAATTAATTAATTAGCTAAGCATATATATATAAATCGTTAAATGATGTAATTAAATTCAAAATAGCAATTAAAAGAATTTTATCCAACTTAATAAAATACGGGGTGTTACAATCACCCCATCTTTTAAAAAGTTTCGTCCTCGAAACTTGAAAGTATAAATGAAAGGTTATAAAAGTAAACTTGAATTGGAATCGGTAACCAAAACATTTTAAAGGTTATTTATCGTAAGAATCAAAATTCTTTCAAAAGTTTCAAATAAAATTTTCCGACAGAACCAGATTCTCATCAAGGGAACGAAAGTGTTCTCGTTACGTATTCAAGAACATCACATTCCAAATCAAAGATAAGGTAAAAAGGCAAATCATTTGTATAAATCAAAAATCAAAATACCTTCAAAAACATTAATTAAGAGTTTTCAAAAATATAAGTCTCATTCATGGAACGGAATTGCTCTTGTCGTGCACACAAGAACGCTAACTTTCCAAGTCAGAGACCAATTTAAAACAAATACTATTCGCCGACAAGCGTAGAACAAGTTATCAAACGTCTCCAATAACTAGTTCTAACATCCGATCAACGTTAAAATCAAAATAAGAGAAAGGTAATCTACTCAAATTTTCTTTTGCAAAAAGCCAAAATAGAAATAAAGGTTTCACTTTTAAACCCAAATGGGGGTCAAATCCCTGAAAATGTAACATTAAACTTTGACAAAGAAGTCATAAATAGATCAAAGTTAACAGAAATTGGATCAAATTTAAAGAAATCTCGGGTTTAGCGATTAAAATCATGATAAAGAAGTCTATAATCAAGGAACAATATGGAATTAAATCAAATTTTCATTTTCAAATCTTTAAAAATAGGTTAGGTTTGCAGAAGTGACATAAACTTTTAAGAATGAATCGAAACTGGTAGCTTGAAAGTTTAGAAGTTGTACAAAAAGGAAAGTAACTTAGATAGCATAAAAACAAAGTATGTTAAGAGAACTCAAACTTAACCAACAAGAGAGCTATAATGACTTTCATAGGGTAAAAATTGAAGTCAAAATTACAAGGATGTCAAACATAGAGTTTCACAAGATACGAGTGTCAAACTTAAAGGAGGAGCAAGATGAAGCGAGGAAATGAGGTATGAACGGTAACGCTTATGATCAAGGAGAAAGAGAAATTAGACAACAAGGAAACGCCAGATACTCAAATCTCAAACAACAATGTCATCACTCCACTAAGGAAACAAAGGGTAATAACCAGGTCAGGAAATGATAGGAAATTTAAAAAGGAATATATGAACATGTCAAGATGTGAGACTAAAAGAGTCGAATTATAAAGATAACTAGTTACCAACTAGTAAGAGATATCAGAATTAGGAAGGTATTCAAGACAAGGAAATAACGAGTAAACTTTTATACTTAAGAATCAAATCCAACCAATGTATGAACGAAAGGGAGGAAAACGATTAATGGTACGAAAGAGGATTTTTAAGGCTTAATCCATACGCTTCCTAAAACTTAAGGTTCTCTCTAACAAGGTCACGCCTATTAGGGTATTGTACCTTCATGACAAAACGACCAAATCCCAAACAAGGGTCAAGGTAAAATAAACGCTCGCTTAAGGGATGATAAATCAGTTAGATACTTCTTCCACCTATCTTATCACATATTAGGATTTCCCTAAATCAAATCTACCACTCAAGTATAAAAGCATCTCTTTATCTCAAGCACTCGACACAACCTCAATGTTTTAAAAACCAAAGAATGAATTGACAAAGACTTCTCAACAAAGTTCTCAAGGAACAACTAACACCAAATCACATTCCCAATCTGTACGGGATTGTTAACATCTAAAAAATGGGTTTTCTTCCAAATTCATATTCTAAACTTATCTCATGTTTACTCCTAAGGCGACGACGCTCAACCTACTAAGCTTTCAAATCCCAAACATAAACAACATGACCAAGTCCTATAACTTTAATTACATAGGCAACTCATTCCTAACACAAAGAATCCACCAATCGATTATACTCACTTTGTCAAGGAACTAGGTATAAGAATTACTAAGTATATCTCATCACATTACCTAAGTCTTTCTAACATCATATCCTCTCAAAACCAGGGTTAAGGGTCAGACACAAACAATCTCCTCAAAAGTCGAATTTTCCAACCAAGGTCAACATTCCTCACAAGAAAGAGTACTATCTAATGACGTTAAGGGAGGATAAGCAAAGAACAAAGGACAAGTTAGGAGTACAAGCGTAGCTTTTAAAGTAAAACAGAAGGGAGTTTAGAAGGAGGATAAGCACCAAGAGATTAAGAATAAGGCGAGATACAAAAAGAACGAGAAACATCTTCAAGGAAGTAGAAGCATTCTTCAAAGGTTGAACAAATCTTCAATCCTCAGCAATAGGCACTAAATCTTGATCTTCTTAAAATATAAGTGTCCTTTCAATGGAACGGAGATACTCTTGGCGATCACTCAAGAACATCAATATTCCAATTCAAAGACATAAAAATACATTTTTACACCAACAAATGATAAAACTAATTATCAGACGTCTCCAATAACAAGCTTTAACACAAATTGACGTTAAAACCAGTGAAAAACATTAAAATATTTTCAAAACCTTTAGTTCAAATTTTTTTATAATAAGGGTAATAGCTCCATTAGCTATAGATAAGCTCACGGTCATTGATCCAAGAACGCAACAATTATTAAATGACAATCAACAAACAGGTTAGTACCTAACAAAGAGCAAACACAAAGAGACTACAACATAAGGTCCTAAGTCTACCCATCTCTCAAGTTTATTATTTTAAGGTCAAGTTATTTATATTGGGGTGCACAAACGTGCGTCGGGAGCAAATATGCTCGATACCAACTCGTGACACCCCTCATTTATCGCGGAAAAGTAAACACGTAATTCTAGAATAAAACAGCATGGATATGTTTGTAATAGGTTCATTTGGGTAAAAACCTGTAATTTTTAAAAACTTGAACCTGTTGTAAAGATATCAAAATTGGAAGGTGTCAAAACATACAAGGTCTAAATAGAAGTTTCGCAACATAACCATTGCTAAAGTCGCGAATAGCAAAGTTATACAACCAAATGTAAAGAGGGAGACATATGTCCCTAAAATGTATGTGACATAAAAAGTGTTTAAGGGTCACAATAAAATAAAGCCAATCTAGGTCCCAAGGTTACTTTGCTCGCTAGCTCGTCCATGTACCCCATATATGCATCACCTACCCATTCGCATTTTATACAAATACGAAAGCCACGGTCGATGGGGGAGTAACTCCGAGTTCTCCCAGACACGAAATGTCATAATTAATATAACATGTAAACATAAGAATATGAATATGAATAACACATAGCCTTAGCATATAGATGCTAGACAATCGTGCTTATCATGTGAACAACAATATAACAACACATAGTCCTAGCATGCGAATACTAGACCGACTCATACTACACTATCATGTGAATCACATAACATCCAGGAATCCAAACTCTATCAACCATAGCCGACTTGCATCTCACCTTCTATGATTCATAGAATCATCAAACAAGAAAGGACAATATATCTAGAGACAGGCATAAGTTACTTGTACAATCAATAGTCACTTTGTAACTCGAGTCTATACCACGAGGTAGGGAAGCTAGTATTTTGGCTCAGAGGTTAATATGAATAAAACATGACCAAGATACGACTCAACCCTAATCCTAGACTCACAGACAGACCTAGAGAAATGCGGATAAAACCACCGCACCCAAGACTCATGATAAAACCACATGAGTACCCTAAGGAGTCCACCAAAGGGTTGGCTAGTACTTAAGCTGACCATCTCCTCACAAAATAGGCAGAAAGGTCATGCCCCAGCTTGGATATAAACCCACCAAGCCAGGAACACAAAGGCTATTAAGCCGCAAACATATACTCGTCAAAGACTATAATGGCCTATCTATGATGAAGGCCGAAATACTCACCTAGGACCTAAATAAAACCAATCTAGGTCCCAACTTGAATACTTTAGCCCACACCACACAAGACAAGTAGGACACCCAATTAACCATAAGAGAGGCAAAGAGTCCAAACTTGCACACTCATATGATCATACACACCCTAGTATATGAAAGGCTACGCAAGAGCATATTCAGCTGACAATCCAACAATATCTCCAATATCAATAATAATCCAAATTCCAGCTAACCGTTAATCTCATAATTCATGAGAACAAGCTAAAATGGCAACAAGGCAAGAAGACTCAAGCATAAGGCATCCAAATCATCCAACAACCAACATGTGAAATGATAATTACAAATATCAAGGCATAACATAAAACTTCCAATAACAACCAATCTCACCTCAAAGACAAACCCTCGACCCGAGTCCCGCGACAGGTCATCGGTCAAATCGAGGCTGACCGGTTTAAACCTAGTTTGACCAAACTCGTTCGGTCAATCTGGCCCAGCTCAGAGTCTTGGCCTACTTTGGCCCAAATCACAAATTTTATCGCAATATTATTCTCATGCTATTTCCAATTTCTATCATGTGAAAAACGAAAGTAAAACATTATCAATCACCTAAACACTTATCAAACAACAAACAAAACATCAACTACTAATGTGACATTAATTCGTCGAGTAACTCGGAATAGTTACCTTACGCTAGCAAAGAGACAAGTAATAAATTGAGAAAGCTTCTAAAACCCAAAATTACTCTTCATCTTCAACCACATATGAGGCACCTAAAATAATTATGTGAAAGGACGATATTAACGAATTATCTTTATATAAAATATGAGACGGAAATTAATTTAATTATATTTTAAATAAACCAAACTAGCGTCAAAACAATTTATAGACACGGCCCAAAAGTTATTATGACAACCTCAAACTCGGCCTACCCACCAACTACACATGGCCTCAAACTCGTGACTTAGCTAGGCCACTGCCCAGGCCACGGCCAGGCCACAACTAGGCCACTGCCCGGTCTCATAACCCGCCACCACGCAGCTCATAACTAGCTCATAACTAGACTGCAAGAGACCACCCATGATGACTACCCACGGCTGCCAAACAGCCGTGAAACCATTCCATAATCCGTGATGAAAACATGGTCTAAGTGTCCAGCTTTGCGTTCTCAAAACCCGCCCCAAGCACTCATCCTTACGACCCAACTCAGTCCCAAACATGTTCAGTGAATCGTCTCAACCTCAGTCGCTCTTACGCCCCAAAAACAATCCCGAAAGGCACCATTTTATCCATCCCAAACTGCCCCAAAACAATCCCTACATGTCAGTATACACCGTCTCAACTATAAAAGACAACAACTAGCACCCAAAACAATCCATACATGTCAGCATACACCGTCTTAAATATACCACTTACTAACTAGCAACCCAAATGATCCCTACAGGTCAGCATACACCGTCTCAATCATCTCCACATATCAGTATACACCGTCTCAACTATACCACTAACTAATTAACATCCATAAGGATCCCTATATATAATTATACACCGTCTCAATTATAAAACAGACTAACCAGCATTCGAAATAAACATATTTTACAAGTAATATCGAGTAACCCTTCATCGTTACCTTTTTCCGATCGAATTAGTCCTTCATGACTAACAAATCTTATACAAGACCGTCTATCTTAGCATCTACAACCGTCTTATAATAAATAAAGGTGAAAGTATAAATTGCGTTTGTAAAAATACATGACGAAAATGAATTTTACTTACAACGGATTGACAGGAACGATGAAAGTAGCACTATGGAATGAAAATCATTGATAACGGATGACAAACGGAGTGACAGAATCAATTTAAAAAAAAAAAATTAAAACAGAACGTAAAAGAAGAAAGAAGAAGGGAGAAGAAGGGATGATGCGTGAGAAATGAGGGAGCAGCTAGCTAGCTAGCTATTTATTATACGTACGTTTCTTCGTCGTTAAGTAATTTCGCTCGTTTTTAAAACCGTCTCGAGTTAATAAAATCGGTTTTAGTAAAAGTTTCAGTAATAAAACGGAATCATTAATAAATAAATTTAATGAGTGAAAATAAAATAAACTCAGCTAGTTAACGTAAATAATACAATATCAGCTTGAATCAGAATTATTAGCGATTTTTACAAAACTAACGGATATTAATAAAAATTGCTAATTTAGTGAAATAAGCTCAAAATAGCTAATTGGACGGTTTTGTTCCCAAAATCCATCTCGGGTTCACTTAAAACAACTTTCATAAGGACTCGTAAAGAATCGAAAATTATTAAATAAATAAACTCGAACTAACTCCAATAAACTCGAACTAACTTTAAATAAACTTATTAATGATTATTAAAATTAACGTATCGAATTATGATGAAATTAATTAATTAGCTAAGCATATATATATAAATCGTTAAATGATGTAATTAAATTCAAAATAGCAATTAAAAGAATTTTATCCAACTTAATAAAATACGGGGTGTTACTTTTTAAGTGAACTAAAGCGGTGAACTATGATAATTATAATTGACACGGTCGATGACTCGATATGATATGCATGTGTGGTATGGCGATTTGGCAATGCATGTAACATATTAAAAGAAATGCAAAGTAATAAATAAAATTCCTAGTACGGCCTTCTTAAAATAGAAAATCAAATAATCTATTACATATTCGGAAACCAATTCCTTTGGTCCCTTGAATCTTCAATTATCACGCCTCCCAAGACAGCGTCTTCGTCGGATCACCTTTCCGAATGGCACCGTCTTTGAAGATGCTCCATAATTACAAATAATAATAAAAATACAAAACTATTCCTATTATACATTTGTAAAATGGAAAATCTAATAAAAATAAAATAAAAGTGATACGAGATCACATTAAATTACAACCGAATCAATATTCCCTTTCATTACGGGAAATATTGATTAAACTAAGGCCATACTAAGAGAAAATTACATAATTCAAAATTATATAAATAAAAGACATTCAATAATTAAAATATGCAGCATTATAATATGTACCTATCATGCAAAATCATGTGCCAAATCACCCTATTTAACTTATGTCGTACATATAACCCGGTTTTATGGAAATGCGTGATAATAACCTTTTAAAATCACTAATTAACAATTAAATCACATCTAAGCTCAAGTTAATCATCCTAACACTTTTTAGGTCTCAAAAATTAGTCATCACTCAATTTTTGACAATAATTCAACTTGATTTAATTTTATGCTCATTTTTTACCTTAAAAACTTAATATTTATATGAAATAAATCCAAATTAAATTGTAAAAATTTCAAAATTTCAATTTTAAATTTTTGAACATTCTGTAATAAATCCATGACACTCATAATGTCAAAAATCATTGTTAAAATTTTCGAATTAATTTTGAGAAAATATAGTTGCATTTTATCGGTTTTAACTCATAAAATAAATAAAGTATCCAAAAATTACTCCAAAAATTTTTACAACCTTAGATATGAGTGGGATATTAATTAAACTTAAAATAATTTTCTCAAGCCATGCAATACGGTTTAGCTAATATTGCTAAAATAGTCACTATTTATGCCATTTTTACTCTAAAAATCCATAAATCATGCTAAAAGAGATATTTTAATCTAGAAATTTACATACTCTCTTTAAATTATTCATGTGACATCATATTAAAAGATCATCGCTAAATTCAAGATTTAACTATTTTTAACCATTTTACCTCTTTTAATCAATTTTTATCTCATAAAAATCATAAATCATGCAATATTAATCAAATTAACTCGACTTTTTACACACAATTTGTAAAATATGCATGTGAGGTCATATAAAATTTTCAAGGTCATAAACTTAGATTAACTATTTTTAGCATTTTAATTCCCATTTTAGTCATAAAAATGTAATAAAATGACCAAAAATCATTAAAATGAGCAATAAATTTCCATAAATCATAAAAATGAGCTAAAAACATTCTAGGACAAGAATGTACAACATGCATGGTGATTTTGTGGCTTATACTTATAAATCACAACTTTTTAGTTTTATATATTAACCTTTTAACTCGGAAAAACAATAACCGATTATGCATGCAACATCCTTATGCTCTGATACCACTTGTTAGGTTCATATACCTATTATTAGACTCCTCTAATAGTGAACTTATTAACTTGTTAATTATATGTTCTTTAGATCTAGTGCATGCATAACAAAATGAAAGATTTATAAGAAAAACAATGTCTCTTACATTGCTAGTTGGCTCGAAAATATGGGCACAAGTAAGGTCACCTTACTTCACTTGTTCTTGAGCTAAATATGATGGATGATCCTCCTAAGACTCCAAGTATAGAAGCCACTCCAATAAATTGCACCCAAGATTAATCCAAAAAATTCCTACTAATATTAACTAGATATGTAGTAGAAATGTTCCCTTAATAATACTAATATTTCTAGTATTATTACCTCTAGTAATAGATGATGAGTATTAGTATTTTGGAGAGTTTTTAAGCAATTGCATATGAGGGAGAAAGTAGAGAGAAAAACAAGCAAAGCATTCAACCACCAAAATGAGCAACAAAAATGCTCATTTTAAAAGGCCAAAACCGGTTGCCTTATGGCATGGTAGGAATCTTTTGCTTTTTGTTTTTTACTCCTTTGTTTAGGCTAGGTAGTATATTGTAAGAGTAGGTATGATTAAAGCTAGTATGTAATGTCACTTTCATGCTTTAATCATAAACCAACAAAGACAAAAGAGCATCTTTGTTTCCATCATATGACCGAAATATTGGACCCATTTGGTCCATTTTTGCTTTTTGTCATTTGTCCCACAAATGCTTATAAGTCATATGTTTAACAATATTACATAATTAATTATTAATGTAATCATTTAACATTTATATATTACAATTAATAATATAATATAAACTCCAGTTTTTGAGTAGTATACTACCATTATATCAACATATAATGGGTCCCATTATTACTAGTTGGTTAAAATTACAACTTCTTGTAACTTTAAATAACTAATTACCTCTACCTCAAAACTTGTATAATACCTCAACAAATTTAGTAATTTAACACTTAATTACTAAATTTAATCTTATTTAATCACAATACAATATGACGTAAAATTGCACTCGTATAATTAAAGAATTAATTAATCTGTATCACATACATTTAATTAAATATCTATTTGGGCCTCATCCTATAGGTGTGACCTAAAGGGATCAACTGACCACCACCGTCACACGACAGTAATGTCAAACTCTAGTTAGCCAATCATTACCGATTAATGACGGGCAGTCGACTATATAAAGAATCATCCCTTACGTATTCTTAGTATAAGATTTAAAAATGATATTTAAATCATGTGATCGCACTATTGTTGAGGACACATTTCCCAACAGTTAGAACATCCAGCATGTGAAACGCAAACAAGTAGGCAAGAAAAGAATGCACATTATTATGTAACATGTTCAGGAAAGGCACGGCATAACACACATTCGGATGAATAAGTTTGGAATTTTTACCTAGAACATGCAGAGAAGAAATTACCACATGTATGATTGCACTTTTAGGTGGATGACATTCCAAGATATTAGAATCATGTCTCCTTGCGGTGTTTATAGCATGTATGGTTCTTGTCCAACAATTGAGTCAATGTAGATGTGAGTCTTCCCATACATGGGCTAGTTTGCCTGCTGATAAAATGATTATTATTTTTTTTTTTTGTAATAATTTTCGTAGGACAAGGTTCCCTTCCTTACAAGCTTGATGATAAAATGATATCCTTGGCTGCATCTTCTTGGTTGTTCAATCTGTCAGGGTTAGGTTGTTAAGGGTGTAAAGATTGGATGCAATAACTTAGACGGTTGATGAATAGTCGGAGCATGCTTATGGCAGGCTTCATATTTCATGTTTTAGTCCAGGCAGTTAGCCCTCAAGGTTGGCTAATAATAACCAGTCATGAAAACTTTGCTTTGCTTCATGTGGTACGAGACATTTCACGTATGATTTAGCCTGAAATCTTCTAAACAAAGTGTCATTGATAACAAAATAGGTAGAAGCTCTAATGCTTAGCCTTGGCCTGCCCTGAGGTAGTATACCTTGCAGGAACCAATCATAATAAGGCTTAATCTATAAATCATCGTCAGTGTTGGTAGGGTTCACCTGTTCAGGCTTGCTGATGGCTTGTTCAAGTAAATGTACAACAAGTACTTTGTTTAAAAATTGCAGGGGTGAAGTATGAATCAAGGCTGGCCAAAGCATCAACCTATATTTTCAGGTCTCTAGGTATTTGTTCAATATCAAATGAATGAAACTTGGCGCAATGTTTTTAACGTATTCTAAATATAAAATTTATTTTGAATCCTTTACTGCATAAATTTCTTTTATTTGATTTGCAATTAAAATTTTATCAGTTTTTACCTTTAGGTTTTGAACACCGAGGTCTAGACATACCTTTAAGCCTGCTATTAGAGCTTCATATTCTGTTTCATTGTTGGTAGCTTTGAACTCACAATTTATAGCATGAGCTATCACGTCTCCCTGTGGTGATTTAAGTACTAACCCTAACCTTGTTCCCCTGGCATTGGATGCCCCATCTATGAACAAAGTCCATTCTTGGTCTGGGGTTTTATTTTCTAATTGGTTAACCTCTTTTTTCAGGTCAGGTTCCAGGTTAGGGCTGAAATCAGCCACATAGTCTGCTGAGGCCTGTGATTTGATCGTTGTTCTGGGTTCAAAGGTAATATCATAGGTACTAAGCTGGGCTGACCATTTGGCCACCCTGCCTGTCGGTTTAGACTTACGCAGGATAGAGTTTATTGGTAGGTTGGTCCTAACTAATATAGGGTGAGACTTAAAATAAGGATGCAGCTTAGTACAGGACATAATTAAAGCTAAAACATATCTTTTATGTAATACATACCTCATTTCAGCATCTAGTAGACTTTTACTTACATTGTAGACAGGATGTTGCTGACCTTCCTGTACTTTAACTAGACATTGACAGTAGTATCAACGAAAAAGAGATAAACCGGCAGGGGTTTTCCTTTGCCTGGCTTGGCGAGTAAAAATGGAGACGATGATAAATATAGCTTCTAATCCTTGAATAATGTTGCCTCGTATTCAGCAGTTTTTTGACTTCCTCGTAGATGTTTATATTTCTTTTAGAGGCGGATTTGTGCTGCTTCTGCCGCACATACTTCAAAGATGTGTAAATATTGAGCTAATTCAGGCCTGACTCAGAAGGCTTTAAGGTTTTAAAATAACAATTCAGGGCTGATTTTTGTTCAGGTCAGAATCCGCCCTGTCAGTTTTGATGTCCCTGACTGGTTTTGGTAATTTGAACTCCAGTATTACTTTAATCCGTTCAGGGTTGATTGTTATGTCTCCTTATTCACCATGTAAATCATAAACTTACCACATGTCACATAAAGTTGCACTTGGCAGGACCGAAATATCTTACAAGGATATCACAAGTAGGTTATAAATGATACACATGAATTATAAATCACAACCATGTTAACTAACAGGCCAGTATAGACTATGTCTCCAAACGTTCATGTTGTGTAATGTGTATAACATGTTAATATTAAAAATTATATTGATCAAAGGTTCTAAAATCTTGCTAGACATGCTAGATATATAATAAGGAAAAGTTAATGAGTAACCATGTAAGGATTCATAACAGTAATATGATAATAGATCTAAGTATATCAGGATCGATGAGTCAGGTCTGGTTGATTCATCTTTCAAAAAGTCAGTCAGGCCAGACTAAGCTTGACTAACCATGGCATATCAGGACAGCCCAAAAACTATCATATGTAACATGGTCACTTAAAAAGTATTTGATTCGTATCTACCTTGCAATATGTGGTGTGATGACATATTTATTTAAACGTTATGCAAAGAATAACAACTTACCATTCCAGGAATACTTGAATACCTTTATGATTTTTGCGCTATGGCGGTAGAAGGACTGACCTGACCTGACCAAATGTTACAAATAATCAAGCTAGCATTCCCTGCCTTGAAAGGACAGACCTGTCCTGATCAGATCTTAAGAATAATCTGGCTTTGGTATAACCGTTCAGGGTTGAACTGAATATTCAGGCTTGAAATGATGATCAGGCCTGCAATGATACTATTCATAACTGACTTGGAAGCCTGTTCCGATCAGGACTAATTTTTCCAGCCAGGCTCGAATTCTTTGAAGTTTAAGGTTACATTTCCTAAAGACATCAAATTATTATAATTAGGAAAATTCACCGTAGAATAAAAGCAGGTACGAAAATTTTAAGATATCTTTCTTATACTTTGCAAAATATGTATTAGGTATAGGAAAAACTTATCTTAAATTTCTTTGGTGACAAATATGCCCTTGGATTTCCTTTAGGCAACACCGGAGGTTGTAGCACTTATGATCATTGGAAGGATTTTTGACTGGTTTTAGTAATTTTTCTCTCGGATCTAGCATTTCTTCGTTCCAAACGAGGGTTATAAAAATCCATTGTACGAATTTTTTTCAAGGCTCTCAAACTTGAGATAAGAAAAAATCTTGTGAACATTTTTGTAGGATTAATAAACTAGTTGCCCCACGGTGGGCGCCAATTGTTATGTGCATATTTTACGCAAGGCTGGAAATATGACCAGGGTAGAATAGTATGGTGGTTATCTAGTATTATCCTATTCTGATGTTATCGTGATCGTACCTAGGCATGGTTGATTGTAATATAAGTGGAAACGAATGTAAACGTAATAAACAATATAAGAAAACATGACAATGATTTATACGTGGAAATCCCTTTAATGGGAAAAAACCACGGGCACCAAGCTAGGAAAGGATTTCACTATGTAATTGGGAGAGTATAAGAGTGATAATGATAATGCTTGTAATGTAATCTCTAAGTGTTGTTCAGCTCGTAGTATGTATTCTTGTATAGGATGTGTTGTATATGTTAGAGTATGCCTTGTCTTGCCAAATAATCTTCAAATGCTCCTTATATAGCCAAGCTGAATGGCTGCCAAATCTTTGTACTTAATGCTGAATATTCCTCCTTAATTGTTGTCTTGATTGCTGTCTTTATTGTGCATTAATGCCTATTAATGCCATTATTATGACAGAATCTTCGTCATTAATAAACTCTTAATTACCATATTAATTTGGTAATAATCTCATATAATTGTCTTTGACTTAGTCAAATGTTGACCTTACGTTTGACCGTTGTCCTCTCCATGGCTGGCGCCTGTCTCCTGATACCCTGATAGCCTGAAGTCCTGACACCCTGATGGCTTGACATCCTGACACCCTGAAAATGACCCTGAAGATGATGTGGGAGTCTAGGCTCATCGATTGGTGCCAAACTTGGACAACCCTGACGGACCTGCCCTGATCGTTAAGCCATGGTAGAATTCTATCCTGTCTCTAGTGCGAAATTCGAGGCCCAACAGCTACCATTCGACATATAGAAAAGTAATGATGACTAATTATTCAACGTGAAATTCTACTGTGCTAGTGCACTACCAACCATGAATTAATTTCATTCAGTCCAAATCCCACAAAGTACCCAAATCATACAACTCTCTTTCTTTCTCTCTATTTTTAGCTAGATTAAAATCAAACGATTCACAAGTAACAAAATCAAACTGAAATGAACACTTCACAAAGAAAGGAGATCAACATAAAAACATTAAACAAAAACAAAATTACCATAAACTTTGATTGTTGCTCCAATGTTCAAAGAAATTAGGCTACCTTAAGAAGATAACCATTGAAGAAACACCAAGATGTCAAATTCCATTCTCATACGACACTCAAGAAGAACTAGGTATAAACATGGATTCTCAACTATTTACGACTAAATCACCTTACTGATGATCATCGTTAGCAGCTCAAAACCGAGGCAGATTGTATATATAACATGGAAAGAACTTGCATGTATCATTCTGCTCTGAAAGAAATAGTGTGATCAAATGAGTAGATAACAACTTAATACTATTGATCCCATTTAGCATCTATGAGAATCAAACAAATTTGTATATAGATAATTTAAACAAATTTAATGTAATACTCCGTATTTATAAGTCTTGGGGTACTTTATCGAGTAGCCCTTACTCTGTCGAGTAAGGGCAAGTTGCGAAATAAAATAGTTTCTGACCTGTTGGGTACTCGATCGAGTAGCTGGGGCACTCGATCGAGTAAGGGGGTACTCGATCGAGTACCTTGGGTACTCGATCGAGTGTCCGGTTTTACGGGGGAGTTTTCTCGGGTTTTGTTAATTACGCGATTAAGGTATTTAAACATATTCGTCATTGTTCTAAATCACTTTTTACAAAACCTAAAACCTGTTTAAGAGAGAAAGCAACAAGTCTTCTTCCTAATCGCGTTCTTGACAATTTCCGGAGTTCAGACGGTCAGTTCGTATCGTAGTTCGTGTCGTTGGATTCCTTGCGTCGAGGGTAAGCTTTTAATATAATTTCTATAATGTTTTGTTAAGATTGATGAAACCCTAATTTAGGAATTGGGGGTTTTTATGAGTAGTATTTGAATGGTAGCATCTATGTGTTGTATGATAGGAGGAGAATTCGTAGAGGAGCCGTTTTGATACAAATTAGATACCGTCTGTGTGTTGTGCTTTCCGGGTAGGATTTCCTACTCGCATTAGTCCCATAATGGGATATTGGTGATGTGCTGTAGTTAGTTGTTTGATATGATGATTGTGATTGTGATTGTGATTGTGGTTGTGTTTGTTGATGGTTCTCGAGATGCGTTCCCGGCTGAGTGGGGTCACTTGCGGGAGTGATCTCACGCCCTAGTTTCGCCCTTCGTGGAACCCGCCACGAAAGGGGATGTGCACATTAATGGACAGGGTTATCGCTCGTACGATGAGCGGGGCTTAGGTGGGAACGGTTGCGGTCCCCCACTGGCAGGGCTGGTCCAGTGGACAGTCAGTATTGAGATGATGGGAGTTGGTGGTGTGTGTGTGTGTGTGTGTGACAGTTCAGCTAACTGTTTGCCTTATTGTTGTTATCTATATTAATTGTGTGATTAGTACTGACCCCGGTGTTGTTTTGTAAACCTGCGGTGATCCATTCGGGGATGGTGAGCAGATATTGAACAGGTATAGAGATGAGTACTGGGATAGCTGGGATGGCCACGACATGACGATAGAGTCTTCCGCTGTAGTTTAGCATTTGTTTACATTTCAGTTGAGAACAGATAGTTTGAATAATGTATCGTACTTTTAGTTGGTTTCATGGATTGTAACTATTCGTTAAACTATTTATAATAAACGTTGTTTCTGTTTTGTCTATTTGATTATCATACCTAGGGCGACCGAGATGGTGATGTCTTCATACCTGAGTGGTCCTGGTAAGGCACTTGGAGTATGGGGGTGTCACAAATGGTATCGAGCGACGATCCCAAAACCCGTAACCAATGAACTTAATGAACATAGGGAGTCAATTAAAATGAACCCGGGGTAAAAGTTGTAGGAGCTAGTGCAAAGGCTTGGGAGACGTCCTAAAGTCGCGGGGGTCGCCCTACAACTTTGAACCGGTCACATGGGGGAAATGTGTGTTGAGTCATGTGTGTGCTTAGTAACTTGCGTAACAATGTGATGGAATGTGTTGATGGTTGGATGTTCGAATTGGAAGTTGATGAGATGAAAGAAAAGTGATGTTATATATATAGACATTGTTGATGAAATGATAGCATGATGGAATGTTTTACAACGTGACAATTAATAGCATGATTGTTATGATATAATGTGATTTATAAAGTTAGCATGTTAGTATATGACGTAATATGCGGGTAGCTCTTACGTATTGGTGGTACTTGATCGAGTGAGGCTGACTCGATCGGGTAGGTTTTTGGCGATTTTGAGTCCAGAATCGCGTTTTGGGGCACTCGATCGAGTAACAAGGGGTACTCGATCGAGTAGGGGGTCACTCGATCGAGTAGCCTAGATACTCGATCGAGTGGGTTAGAGATCAGAAGGTCAGTTTAGTTCTGGAGTTTGGGTACTCGATTGAGTACATGGGGGCACTCGATCGAGTAGCCCGTTACTCGATCGAGTGGGTTTGGGTACTCGATCGAGTAGGTTCTGGGCAGCGCGTTTTCGTGTTTTGAGGTTTAGTACGTGTGTTCATGTTTACCCTTTCTTATATAGCTTCAAGATGCCGCCCAAGAGAAATGCTTTGTATGCGAGAGCTGAGCTTATGACTACGGACGACATCGTCAAGATGTTAGAGCACCAGGATGCTCTTACTGAGACCTTAAAGAAAGTGAATGAGGACAAGAATAAGGATAAGGAGAAGGAGGTTGACCATGCTAAAGTCAGCCTCTATATTGCGAGGTTTAACCCGAAGGAGTACAAGGGAGTTGAGGAGCCTAACCTCCTTGATAGTTGGCTGAGGGAGATGGAGAACATACTAGATTTAGTTCACTTCCGATGAGATGAGAGTGGATCAGCCGCATTCTATCCGAGGGAGGCAAATGGGCAAGTGGTGGGATTCTGCAGAAAGTGAGTGCCAAGGAGATATATACCAACCAAGGATTGCCTGCTATACCTTGGGGGAGTTTCGTAAGGTCATGTGAGGAAGGAGTTCGTGCGGAACATGTGAGAAGTAGGTTGAGGGAGGAGTTTGATAAGTTTAAGATGACCGCTGAGATGTCTGTAGCCGAGTACTACAGACAGTTCAATGAGAAGTCCAGGTATTCTGAGGATATAGGTTTGAGTGAGGAAAACCTGGCGTTGAGGTTTGAGAGTGGGTTGACTACCAAGATTATGGATAAGTTACCCGTGGGAATCCTTACCGATGTTAAGGAGGCTTATGAGAGGGCCGGAGAGCGGAGAGGCTGGTGGAGATGGCTCGGAGAGGTCCGGTGGAGAGAAGAGGAAGTCTGAGAGCGAGGGTGGTGGCCAATCTAATTACAAGAAAGGCAACCACAATCAGTCTAAGGGATTTTCTTCTGGGTCTGGGTTTAGTGCTGGAGCTTCCTTTGGGCGTGGCCGTGGGAGTGTGAGCAATAGTTGGGGAGTGACCTGCTTTGGTTGTGGTGGCGTAAGCCACAAGAGACATGAGTGCACGAGTGCACCGGGATCTTTTCGAGACTGCTGCGAGAGCTTCGCGAGCAACGGACCAAATGGATCATGGCCAAACCGGGAAGTCGAGCTACCGAGTGGAGGCAACCGCAACGGCGGTAATTCTTATCAGAAGACACCGATGAACAACAACAACAATCAAGGGTCGGTGCTAAGCCGACCGCATCGCCTAATCTTGTCCCAGGAGGTGGGCGAAGACCATGGCAAGTTGTTCATGATGGACAAGAAGGCAGCTGAGGAAGATGCGCACGTTATCACCGGTACATTCCTTGTTAATGGTATTCCTACGTTTGTTTTGTTTGATTCGGGGGCTTCTCAGTCGTTTGTGTCTTCGAGTCATGTAAAACAGTTGGGTTTGAGAGTATATGAGTCTGTTAGGGAGCAAGTTTTCATACCTTCAGGTGAGTCTGTATCGTGTGGGAGGTTGTTTAGAGATGTATCTTTGATAGTTGGGCAAGTCGATTTCCCTGTAGACTTGCTAGAGTTTCCTTTTAATGGTTTTGAGATGATAGTTGGGATGGATTGGTTAGGAAAGTATAAGGCTAAGATAGACTGTCATCAAAAGAAAGTGTCCCTTAGAGGTCCTAAGGGTGTAAGTGTGTCTCATCGTGGGTTTCTAGTCAAACCCAAGGTTAAGTTGATTGCAGCTGTCACTTTGAAGTCGTATCTGAGGAAGGGATGTCCTTTGATCCTGTGCCATGTGAGAGATGACCGGATAGAGAGCCCGGCAGTTGATGAGATACCAGTGGTGGGAGAGTTTGCGATGTTTTCCGGAGGAGATTCCGGGTTGCCACCGAAAAGGAGATAGATTTCACCGTTGAGTTGAAGCCAGGGACGGGGCCAATCTCTAAGGCACCGTACCGTATGGGTCCTAAGGAGATGGAGGAACTTAGGAAACAGTTGGATGATTTGATAGAGAAGGGATACATTAGACCAAGTGTATCGCCTTGGGGAGCACCATTACCTGTCGTGAAGAAGAAAGATGGGAGTTTGAGGTCGTGCATAGATTACCGGAGTCAACCGTGTGACGATAAAGAACAAGTATCCTTTGCCAAGGATAGATGACTGTTTGATCGATTGAGTGGTGCAACAGTATTTTCTAAGATTGATTTGAGGTCGGGGTACCATCGGTGAAGATTAGAGATGTGGACATACCGAAGAAAACTGACTTTCACGTCGAGGTATGGCCATTATGAGTATGTGGTGATGCCGTTTGGGTTGTCTAATGCGCCGACAGTGTTTATGGATTTGATGAATAGAATCTTGAGAGTCTTGGATCGGTTTGTAGTAGTGTTTATCGATGACATCTTAGTCTACTCTAAGACTAAGGAGGAGCATGAGGAGCATCTGAGGATCGTGTTGCAGACTTTGAGGGATCATGAGTTGTATGCTAAGCTATCTAAGTGTGAGTTCTGGCTAGAGAAAGTTGCTTTTCTGGGGCATGTGATCTCTAAGGATGGAGTAGATGTGGATCCGGCAAAGATTGAAGCAGTGACAAAGTGGGAAGCACCGAAGAATGTTGCTGAGGTGAGGAGTTTCTTGGGTTTAGCTGGATACTACAGACGGTTCGTGAAAGATTTCTCCAAGATAGCTAGACCCATGACAGCGTTGATGAGGAAAGAGAACAGGTTTCGTTGGGATGAGAGTTGTGAGACGGCGTTCCAAACATTAAAGGAGCGTTTGACCACAGCTCCTGTCCTAGCATTGCCTGAAGGGAGCGAGAATTTCGAGGTTTATACAGATGCCTCGAAGAATGGGTTGGGATGTGTGTTGATGCAGAATGGTAAAGTGATTGCCTATGCTTCTAGGCAGTTGAAGCCTTATGAGGAGAACTACCCTACTCATGACCTGGAGTTGGGTGCAGTGGTGTTTGCTCTCAAGATTTGGAGGCACTACCTTTATGGAGCAATCTTTAAGGTATTTTCTGATCACAAGAATCTCAAGTACATCTTCACGCAGAAGGAGTTGAACATGAGACAGAGGAGGTGGATGGAGCTGATTGGTGATTCCGACATGGAAATCATCTACCATGAAGGGAAGGCCAATGTTGTTGCTGATGCTTTGAGTAGAAAGAGTGTACATTCCTTGTGTACAGCTCTATCTTTGATGAGGCTGAGGGATGAGGTAGCGAGCTTTGGAATTCATATGATGCAGAAAGGAGATGCTATGGGTGATATGACAGTACATATGGAGTTTTATGATGACATTCGGGATAAGCAGGCTTTGGTTCCTAAGATAGTGGAGTGGAGAGCTGGAGTAGAGAAAGGGACAGCGTCCCGCTTTTCTATTCATACAGATGGTAGTTTGAGGTTTGATGGTAGGTGGTGTGTTCCGAACGATGAGGAGTTGAAAAAGACGATCATGACAGAAGCGCATTGCACACCATATTGATTCATCCTGGTGGAGACAAGCTATACAAGGATTTGAAGAAAACGTTTTGGTGGCCTCGGGATGAAGAAAGAGACAAAATGAGTTTGTGTCCCGTTGTTTGACATGCCCGAGAGTTAAAGGGGAACAGAGAAGACCACAAGGTAAGATTCAGTCTTTAGAGGTGCCCGAGTGGAAGTGGGAATCCATTTCCATGGATTTCATTGTGGGTTTGCCTAAGAGTCAACAAGGTAACAATATGATTTGGGTGATAGTGGATCGTCGACCAAGTCGACTCACTTTGTTCCAATGAAAGATACATGGACTAAGGCACAATTGGCTATGGCCTATCGAAAGAACGTGCTTAAGTTACATGGAGTCCCTAAGGACATAGTGTCCGACAGAGATGCGAGGTTTATATCAAGGTTTTGGAAGGAGTTGCAGGAATCGTTGGGAACACTTTGAAGATGAGTACACATTTCATCCTGCGACAGACGGCAGGCAGACGAGAGAACAATCAAGACTCTTGAGGATATGTTGCGAGCTTGTGTGATGGATTTTGGTGGTAGCTGGGAGCGGAGGTTGGACTTGATAGAGTTTTCTTACAACAACGGCTATCACACCAGTATTGGTATGGCACCGTTTGAGGCTTTGTATGGGAGGAGATGTAGGAGTCCGACCTGTTGGGACGATAGTCTTTGAGGCGGTGGTTTTAGGACCGGAGATGGTACATGAGATGGTGGAACAGATTAAGATGATCGGGAACGGATGAGAGCGGCTCGGGATCGACGAAGAGTTATGCGATCTACACCGTCGGGACATAGAGTTTCAAGTTGGGGACAAGGTTCTTCTGAAAGTGTCTCCGATGCGTGGGGTTATGAGGTTTGGGAAGAAAGGCAAGCTAAGCCAGAAGTTTATAGGGCCTTATGAGATCTTAGAACGAGTTGGGGAAGTTGCTTATCGTCTGGCTTTACCAGCTGCGTTGGAGAGAGTGCATAATGTGTTTCATGTATCGCAGCTGCGGAAGTATGTGAGTGACCCGTCACATGTGTTGGAAGCAGAGAGCTTAGAGCTAGATGAGTCTTTATCATACCTTGAGGTGCCTAAGCAGATCCTAGACCGAAAGGTTAGAAAGACCAGGAGTGGTGAGACAGTTTTGCTTAAGATCCTTTGGTCTAACCATGAGACTGAGGAAGCTACATGGGAGGCGGAGGATATCATGAAAGAGCGTTACCCTTTCCTTTTTTATCAGGTATGTATGGTTACGGGGACGTAACCTTGTTTCTTTTAGGGGGGTAGGAGATGATCGCGAGAGTTTTTAAGAGTTTTTACACCCCTTTTATATGTTGTGTCGGTATGTTTGTCGGGATAAGTGGGGTTAGTATCATGCTTTACGTTGTGTTTTGTTTGACCTTCGAGTCGGGAGGCTTATGGGAGTACCTTTGTTTGGTAGTGGTTTGAACTTCGGGGACGAAGTTCCTTTTAAGGAGGGAAGACTGTAATACTCCGTATTTATAAGTCTTGGGGTACTTTATCGAGTAGCCCTTACTCTGTCGAGTAAGGGCAAGTTGCGAAATAAAATAGTTTCGACTGTTGGGTACTCGATCGAGTAGGCCGGGGCACTCGACCAAGTAAGTAAGGGGTACTCGATCGAGTACCTTGGGTACTCGATCGAGTGTCCTGGTTTACGGGGTGTTTTCTCGGGTTTTGTTAATTACGCGATTAAGGTATTTAAACATATTCGTCATTGTTCTAAATCACTTTTTACAAAACCTAAAACCTGTTTAAGAGAGAAAGCAACTAGTCTTCTTCCTAATCGCGTTCTTGACAATTCCGAGTTCGACGGTCGGTTCGTATCGTAGTTCGTGTCGTTGGATTCCTTGCGTCGAGGGTAAGCTTTTAATATAATTTCTATAATGTTTTGTTAAGATTGATGAAACCCTAATTTAGGAATTGGGGGTTTTTATGAGTAGTATTTGAATGGTAGCATCTATGTGTTGTATGATAGGAGGAGAATTCGTAGAGGAGCCGTTTTGATACAAATTGTAGATACCGTCTGCGTGTTGTGCTTTCCAGGTAGGATTTCCTACTCAGTATTAGTCCCATAATGGGATATTGGTGATGTGCTATAGTTAGTTGTTTGATATGATGATTGTGATTGTGATTGTGATTGTGGTTGTGTTTGTTGATGGTTCTCGAGATGCGTTCTCGGCTGAGTGGGGTCACTTGCGGGAGTGATCTCACGCCCTAGTTTCGCCCTTCGTGGAACCCGCCACGAAAGGGGATGTGCACATTAATGGACAGGGTTATCGCTCGTACGATGAGCGGGGCTTAGGTGGGAACGCAGCTGCGGTCCCCCATCGCGGTGGTCCAGGTGGACAGATCGTATTGAGATGATGGGAGTTGGTGGTGTGTGTGTGTGTGTGTGATGATTCAAATTTGTCTGTTTGCCTTATTGTTGTTATCTATATTAATTGTGTGATTAGTACTGACCCCGGTGTTGTTTTGTAAACCTGCGGTGATCCATTCGGGGATGGTGAGCAGATATTGAACAGGTATAGAGATGAGTACTGGGATAGCTGGGATGGCCACGCCATGACGATAGAGTCTTCCGCTGTAGTTTAGCATTTGTTTACATTTCAGTTGAGAACAGATAGTTTGAATAATGTATCGTACTTTTAGTTGGTTTCATGGATTGTAACTATTCGTTAAACTATTTATAATAAACGTTGTTTCTGTTTTGTCTATTTGATTATCATACCTCGGGCGACCGAGATGGTGATGTCTTCATACCTGAGTGGTCCTGGTAAGGCACTTGGAGTATGGGGGTGTCACATTTAACAAGCATAAAAACACCAAATCTTCTTATTCATATAAATAATTCCATACTGATAATAGAAAATTGATAGCATTACTGCATATCACACATCCTTACATTAGTCTTTTATGACCATTGCAAGCAGTTAAACGGATCTAAAAACTTATCCTTACGAGTTATACATGGATATATAGTTACGAGTTACGACTAATTGATGTTCATTAATACTTGGATATATAGGTCGTTTTAGATCAATACACACCATAAAAAACTCTTATCTCACACAAACATAATCATTCTGAAGGAAACAAATCTAGTACAAATACGTAAATTCAAATAAAAAAACAACCAGCCTAACAAAAACTAATAGGAGGGAAAAAGAAGAAAAAAGAAGAGACTAAAGATAGAAAAGGGAGGCGACGGTTACCGGAGACGAAGACCGGCGATGAGATGGCCGGAGGAAAGGAGAGTGAGCATCAGGTTTGGGGTTAGGGTTTAAAATTGATTTGGGGAAAGAGTGATATGAGATTGTAGAGTGAAAAGACAAGCAAGTGGTGGTGGTGGACGTCAGTGGTGGTGGCCGACAGCAGCAGGAGTACGGCGGGGTGGCCAGAGAAGGTGAATCCGAAAAGGAAGAAGGAAGGAGTAAAGGAGAAAGGGAAAGAAAGAAGAAAAGGAAGAAAGGTTGCCAGAGGGAGGGAGGGATGCCGATGGTGCCCGGTTGATGTGGTGACGACGCCGATGAGGTTGCCAGAGGGACGGAGGGAGTGCCGAGTTTTGGGAAGTTAGGGTTTGGGAGTGAGAGAGAGTGATAATGATTTTGGGAAAGTGAGGGGTGTCGTTTTCTTTTTGTTACCCTGTCAGAAGTTGTGACGGATATTCCGTCAGTTTTCCTAATAAACTGACGGAATTTCCGTCAGATGTCTTTAATTTTCTCGGGTTTCTGACGGATTTTTCGTCAGAATTCCGTCAGTCATTATGGTGCCCAGGCTGTTATTCGACGCGCCATTTATGTCTAATAGATTATCCGTCAGGATCGCACTTCCGACGGAAATACCGTCAAAATTCCTTCAGTTTCCCTTATTATCTGACGACTTTGTTTTTCCGTCACTATTACGCCTCAATTTAGTAAGAAACCAAAAATTCACCTCATACCGTTAATTGCCCAAAGAATTACACACTAGGCTCACCTCTTAATAATCCAAATTCCCAAACTCAGTCACTCTCTACAAATCCACGCCGCGGCATAGCTCAATCTAAGTTCACTATACACCATTCTCCTCCATCCCTTCACAACGATCTTCCATTATATATATTCTTAACCAACCCAGTTATAACTATCTCCCTCCATAAATCCTTAAACATCCCGAGTTACCACTATTCGCATCCCTCATTTCAATCTTTTCATTCTCACGTTCCTTAGACTTAGAAAACCCCTTACCCATATTCACTTACCTTTACATTACTCAAACTCACGATTATATCACTCACCACATCTCACAAAACATGCTCCTTGCCTCGATGAACTCACCAATCTTCCCTTTTTTTCCACTATCCAACACAACCACATATAACCCATGTCCTCTCCACCAAACTCATACCCATCATAAGGTGCTACTCCTTACATCATAAGATTGGGTAACTTACACTTCAGGACCAACACATATGTAAAACATTGCATAAAGAAGCCAAAGAATATCTTTGTAATAATTATGACATGCAGGGAGGTCAAAAGGATAAACATAAGACCAATATAGGGGTCACTAGATCGAGTACGGCCTACTCGATCGAGTAGGTGAAGATCAGAAGCATGTATGATAAATTACAAGGGCTACTCGATCGAGTACCCTATGCAGTTCTCAACACTGTCCAATTTTCGTAAATCAGTCATATCTCACTCGTTTCTTGCTCATTTTGGGCGCGTGAACTATCGTTAGAATCGTAAAAGAACACGCTATCATCTCCAAGTGTAATCACATTAATATAGTATATGAATCTCAAGTTATAATAGTTTAAAGACAACTTCTCTATAATCGGACAACATAACTACTTGATTTTTCCTTCAAAATAGCTTAAACAACAACAAAGTAAACAAAAACAACTCAATACTCATAAAACCAGTATCCCTAACCACAAGTTACTATCTACAAAAGCCAAACAATAACATCCATCATGCCCATATATTATTCAACTTATCAATCATGTACTACCCGCATGCTTTCGTTTTATAACTTTACGGAAAAAGAATAACATAATATACAACATCAAATCCCCTATTCACATGTTACTAACATAACCCCATTATAAAATACACTTCCATCACATAAACATGTTCTCCACATGAATTTCATTTCTCATGCAATTACTTACTTCATCTTTTCTAACCAATTCATCCATTTCAACTACACATTTCAACTACACATTTCATCCACATATGCATATGAACAATAGTAAACAAGTAGGGATCCCAAGACACCCCATAGTAACCTGTTCAAAGTTATAGGGCGAGTTCGCGACTTTAGGACATCTCCCAATTCTTTACATTAGCTCCTAACAACTCCTTGTAATACTACGGTTTTATGTGCTGTTGGGTACTCTATCTAGTAAGGCTTACTCTGTCGAGTAAGTGAGTTTTGCGTGCGAAACAGTGTTCTGTCTGATGGGTACTCGATCGAGTAGGAGTCACTCAATTGAGTAAGTCACTTACTCGATCGAGTAAGTCGGTTATACGGGTTATTTTGCCGGGTTTTGTTAGCAATGTGAGAAAGATATATAAACACCTTTCGTCAGTTTCTTTTTCACTTTTATCTTTTCCTAAAACTTCACAAAGCTTAAACAAGTTACATTGCTTTCTCTTTCGCATTGCTATCAAATCCTAAGGGCTAAAGTCGTCGGATCACAGAGTTCTTTACGCCGTTGAGGCCGTCGCGTTGTGTGTAAGATCCTAGTATAGTTTTTATATCGTTTCTTTGTGTTTGGTTAAAATCCTATGTAGGCACGGAAAATTTATTAATGTGCCGAATAAATAAAATAAATTAATTATTTTGAGTTAATATCAAATTTTAACTTAATTTAATTATTTTGTCCCGATTAAATTAAATTTGGGTCGATTCGGATTACAAAAGGAGCTAATCGGATCACTAAACCCAGAAAGAAGCAAACTTGGGCCAAGTTCACAAGTGTAGATACCCGATATCTGTCGAGTCTCCAACAAACACTCGATGATTATCGGACTACAACATGCTTAGGAATTGCAGCGTTTGATCGACAGTTTTGTACAACTATACATCGGAAATATTAAAACGATTTCGAAAATAAAAATTTTCAAAACTTTTCAAAAGTACCTGGAGTGTTTAATGCATGACGACAGGGTCACAATGACAATAATTAGAGTCAAAACCAACACCGGACTAAAAACCGACTCAAAAATTCAAATCCCGAATCCAACAACGAGTCAAACCGAGTCAAACACAAAAAATAAATTTTTCAAAGACTTCCATGTTAAGGTTTCCCGGAATCCTTAATGGTCAAGTACAAATCAAGTTCATCCAAAACCTAGGATAGAACAAATCATGATTACACTTGCGTGATAGTGACAAGACATCTCGAAGACCCGCGAAATGGCTTGTGCCTCTTCGAGCAGCCCATGCGGCCACGTTGCTCAAAACGCACACAATCACCCATTCTCCTATAAATACCCCTCAAATTCCACCATTTGAGAGTTACGCGAGTGTCCGCCCCCTAATTTTTCCCTTAAAATTCTAGACTCGACTTCTCAAGTCACAAACCGACACGTGTTTCCGACCTACCGATCGAAAACACAAGCCTTACACATTGTTTGGTACCGTCATCGTGCATTAAATCACTTGCCCGACCATCTCGACCATTACACCGTCACTAAACTTAAAACACTCTTTTTACATTACTAAAATGGTTTTCAAACCGAGTTTTCCGACCAAACAAGTTGATACACTTTCATCGATTTCTCGTCTCAAGCCTGGCATGTAAGTATGAGGGTGTAAAAATCCTCTTCTATCATGTTTTTCATTTGTTTCATGACTATAACATGCTAAAACATGCATAACATGGTTCAAATATGGGATAAATGAGCCAAAACCGGATTTTTGGTTGAGGCAGGCGCTGCATGTATAGCAACCAGGCTCGCGCCTAAAGCCCCTCTCAGCCTAAATCCAACCATGTTTGGTCTCTTCTCTCCCTTTTATTTTCATTTCATATTTGTAATCGGTTTTTACCATTTTAAATATTTCAAAACATTTTTTATGACAAAATTTTAACCATGAAACATTTCACAATTGGTTCCTAATACCATGACGGTTTAATCCGTGTTTTGGTGATAATATTTGGTTTATTACATTTTAAAAGGTATTTTAAAACCTTTTATTTTATTTCTTTACATTTTCAAAACAAATGCATTAGTCATAAACACAAAATCATCCATGGTTCTACATACCATGTCGGATATTAACCCGAGTACGATGATAAACATTGACTAATTAGAAACAAATGAACTGAAAACAATTAGTTCATAATCATTTTCAAAACTATTCATGTCAAGCTTGCAAAACCAAACCCGACATCGAATATTGTCAAAACAATGATGATTATTCAAGTCTCGTTCTTCATATCAACACAAAAACGGCCTAAACGGCCTTTTCAAGTCAAAACGGGTTTAAACACCCTCTTTTCAACCCATTTTACGAACTTTTTCAATGGTTAGAAGACGTCCTTCCATCGTCTGCTGACCCGCGCCTAAACAGGCCTTTCTTTTTTCCATTTTTAAACTAGGACAGAACCGCTTGCATCGCCGGATGGCTCGCGCCTATATTGGCTACCTGATGCAGGGTCTGTTTCCTTCAAGCATTTGTCTAGGACGATCCCGACTTCGGTTAACCCGATTACAGGACGGATCAGCTGACAAATCTGCCCATTTTACATCATATTTGTAAAATGCCTTACTAAGACAAATGGATCACGTTATGCACCATAAACCTAACTCGGTAAATGGATGGTTAATTTCCGTCTTGCATGAAAATCAACATTAAATCCAACTTGACATCAAATACTTGATTCTTAGATTAAACAACCGACAGATAAAGCTCACATGTTAGCTTCAAACTCGTGGATGCGCATTCATGCATTTACCCGTTCTATCAACTTTTGCATTTAACTAACGAAGATCGATCAGTAGACGCCGCTACCGTGGGCGGGAATGGGTATCTAATTAAAGGGCTTCCTAATACGTACCTTCACCTCTTACTCAGAAAATTGGATAGTGGACGATCTTATCCAGGGCGTACAAGAGTCATTCTAGAGATAGAATGCTGAAGAGGGACGATTCCTTATCTTTAGTACCTAAGTCAAACACCGCTTTTTGCCTTGGTTGACCTAGGTATAAAGTGGATTCGAACGGGTTCCAAGAATCCCACAAATACTTGATGGCAACTCCGAACATCTCTTGCATCGTTTCGAGACCCTTGCCGAGACAAAACCGACCGATCTAAAACGATCCGGTCGAAAGCATTTTTACGCCGCCGAGCGTGGCTTTCAAAAGACCGCTATACGTCCACAGATTGGCTTGGTGTGTAGGTGGCTATGTCCACAGATTGGCGACTCCGCTGAGGAAAACTACGACACTTATGTCTTTGTGATCCCTAGATGGTGAGACTCGAACGAGGTCTTGGTTGAAATGCATTAATTGATTTTACGGTCATAGTCGGGTTCCTCGTCCGGGCCCACAACCTAACCCTTTTCGACCAATTGGCTCGTCTCCTCGGCGTGAGTTTTCTCATCCCCGCGTTTCGAATCCCGATTGAGTCAAGCATGTCATTGACGTTACACATTTCTGTTTCGTTAAAGAGCTTTCATCACATTCGAGAACGAGGCTAGGGCACCCTCCTTACACATTTTGTTTGCATTGTTATCCCTCTCGAAAATCGGGGTTTGATCGCTTGGTGTGTAACCCATCCATTTAAGCCAAAACCCGTGTCAAGCATTATGCATAATATAATAAAACTGCGAGGGCTTATGTGTTATGTGATCATAAGTCCTTCCGTGTCATTTCAAATTTCAAAAACCTTTTTGCGCCGTTATAATGGCCATTTCAAACCTCGGTCTTTCGCCGACCGTTGCGTTTCAAAACAACACGCCTTTCTAGGCCATCGTAATGAAAATTTTCAAAATAGATTTTCTACAACCATTTTAACACGCCTTTCTAGGCCGTCGTAATGACGGTTTTCAAACCCGGTTTTCTACAACCATTTCAACACGCCTTTCTAGGTCGTCGTAATGACGATTTTCAAACCCGGTTTTCTACAACCATTTCAACACGCCTTTCTAGACCGTCGTAATGATGATTTTCAAACCCGGTTTTTTTTACAACCATTTCAAACACGCCTTTCTAGGCCGTCGTAATGACGATTTTCATACCCGGTTTCTCCAACAGTTTCAAAATACCTTTTTTACGTCATTATAATCGTCGCGTCAAGACACGGATTTTAGCCTGTCTCGCGCCGGCAATGGCTCTTTCAAATCCTGAGAAAGGCACACTCCCCTTTTTCGAGACATTTTTTAAATCCCGAGGACCATACTATAAGATTCATTAACCTCTTATTAGACATATCTAATAACTATTAAATGTTTAGTTTAGTCATAAACTAACTAGATCATATGCATGCATAACAAAAAGGGAAAATAAGAAGAAATCAATCAACTTACAAAGGAGGTGCCACACGGTTATACTAATTGGTCTCCTACCAAATTAGTCTTCGAAAAATCCGAGTGCTCCAAGGATGAATTTAGACCCAATGGTAGGATCTACTCGTCAAGGAATTTTACCAAAATAATCACCCTTAATACATATACTAATTTGGTTGCTAGAAATTTAATATATTTTCCTTTAAAAATTTATAACTAATATTATTGATTACTACTACTAGTAATGGTGGAATAATAGTAGAGATTTTGTGAGATCTAAAACTATTTTATAAGAATGTGGAGAAAGATGAGTATGCAAAAATTGCATAAGGTAAGAATGTAAAATTAGAGCCATGCTCCTCTTATTGAAAGGGAAAACCGGTTGGAAGGGGTAAAAAGGAGACCCAATGCATGCTCTCCATTTTGAATTGTTCTTACCATAAGACTAGGCTTGCATGGCTAGTAATATTAGGGTAATCATGATATTTATTTTACAATAAAATAAACCATCCACTAACTTATTAGTCCTTCTAATTTTCGGCCCCTCAGAGAAAAAATGGACTCCATTTTATAACTTTTAATTTGTCAATTGTAATTATGTGTGACACATGACCCATAACATGTTATTAGTTATGTGTATGCATATTTAAGAAATTGAACATCATTACACATTAAATAAATTACATGTGAGAATTTTTACTAGTAGTACATAACTACAAGTATTAAAAATGAGTCATACAAATATAATTCACAACATTTTGTAATTATAAGTAATCAATCATTCTTATTTTAATTGTTTCATAAACAATAATAAATCCTAAGTAATAAAAAAATTTAATTACTTAGTACGAATCTTATTTAATCGAATTACAATAAGACACGAATTCTCACTTACAAAATCATTTGTTTGATTTTAAGGAATTAATTAACTTGTATCATCATACAATTAATTAATTAATCAATTAAGAGTGTTACCCTAGAGGTATGACCTTAAGGGGTCAACTGATCACCACCGTCACACGACAGTATTGTCAAACTCTAGTCAGCCAATCATTACCGATTAATATGGGTCAGTTGATAATAAAATATTACTTTCCCTCATGCATTCTTATTATGAGATTCAAACATGTTATCACATTATTGTCGAGTACACATACTTCAACAATCTCCCACTTGTCCGCGATAAGTGTGCGTCACCAATTCTCTTGTCCTATTACTATCTCCCACTCAATGCAAGGTGTCTTGCAGGTCGTACTTGTATTTGATCATATCATGAGTGGTTTCCTCGATCTGGATAATAACTGTCTGACCGGAATTATCTATCATAGATAACTTCCGAGCGTGGCCACGCATTTCCAGTTCATTACTCCTCGAGTGGCCTTGAGATATTAGATAACCCTGACAGGGATGGACAATTCCTATTGCACTCTTCCCTTCGAATAGCCACAGCTCATCATGACCCAAAACATGCCCATTTGACCCCAATTATGAAGGTCTTATAACATAAATGAAAGTCACTCTGAAACCGTGCCATCTTAGGCGAATAGTCTTTAGTCAAAGAATCGACTCATAAGAATACAATAGTAGCTCTCGCCACGACCAGGCTATAAAAATTTCCAAAACTCTATAAGCGGTCATAAGCCCGACAGAGTGTCCCATACAGTCTGTCTATGTGATCGACTAGTCATCTCTCATGACTGTATGGCACTTGAACTTGCCATCAATCGCATCACACTCTAGTCACTTCGAGATGTCACCTCATATAAGCAACTACGCGCCAATACTATGTTAATCCAGTTCACTTTAATAGGGTTCAATGTTGTCCTTACAACCTATTTGGATAACAAAGTAATAGAAGAGTTTTTAATAAAACTCAAACGATAAATGCATTATCACATATGTAAAATTGATACAATATCAATTACTACATAATCTATAATCTATATTCCATTTTGTATATGTCGCACATTTCAACTCAATTGAAATGACATGACTTATCATGTTAAACCTGTGAAAAGGCTTTTGGTTAGTAAGTCTCAGCAACACATTTCACTTTCTCTAACCTTGCTATATGCTTTTTCCCTTTGTTATGGATAATCTTTATTATAAAACTTTTGAGTACGTGTCTAAATCTAATCTAGACATAGGCTCTCTTGTTTTAGGATTGCTCCCACTATCCTCACATTGTATGGGATAGAACCTTTGGTTACTGGAA
Organism: Silene latifolia; assembly: GCF_048544455.1. Classification (NCBI taxonomy): domain Eukaryota; kingdom Viridiplantae; phylum Streptophyta; class Magnoliopsida; order Caryophyllales; family Caryophyllaceae; genus Silene; species Silene latifolia. Next base: position 92,055,886 of record NC_133537.1, on the reverse strand, counting down.
TGAATTACCACAGTTCCTCCAATTCACAAAACTGAATCCTAATGTCATCCCTTCCTTCTTACATATCTCATTATTGCAAGTGTACTCAATTTCCGTTGTATATATCTCATTGTTCAACTGCCTAGGACGTTTATAGCAGATATACTCCTTTAAAAATATAGCCAAGATGGTTCTCCAATCATCCTTATGTATTTAGAACATGGTTTTTGTGTAACTTCTTGCACATAAGTCCATCTCAATTCTAAATGCCTAGCTTCATATCTTTAGTTCTCCAAGAGTACTAACTAATGAACTATATGGTTATATAGAGACTTCTCTTAAGGATTCGATTTGTAACATCTCGTTATACTCCAAGTATACGAGGTTTAATAATGGTAATAAATCTTAGCGTAATGAATTAATCCCGCAGCGGAAGCAAGTGGACTAAATTTCTTCATGTTCAACACCGTGAACTTGTCAAGACTCTTATCAATATAAGAATATTCATTTATCGCTAATATCCTCTTAGATCTGTCTTTATAGGTCTGGATACCTTAGCGATGTATTATTCTTCTCCTAAGTCTTCCATCATTCACAATGATCAATATGTCCCTTACATATAAGACTAATGACACCACATTACTCCCACTAAACTCCATGTATAAACAAAACTACTTGACAATTCGAGAAATGTTTATCACATGATCAAAACATACAATTCAACTCTTTGACATCTACTTAAGACTTCCACTTAAGTTCACATCCTACTTTAGCATAGTTGCGATTTACAAAACTCATGCAAGATGATTTTAAAATCCAACTATATCAAATCATATCCGAATACAATGAAGCATTGTTGTTGCATGCAAAACCGTTGCCACCAACCAACCAAGCTAAATAAACATTTTCATGTTTATGCTTGCTTCGGACTTTTGCGGAGTTGGAACTAGATAAAACATCATAATAAGTTACTGGTTTGTTATTTTCTAAAATAACATGACACCTGTCCACTTAGATTTTGAAGCAACAGGAAGGAACATCTTCCTACGTCTTATTCTCGGTTTGTGGCTCTGAACATTTTCTCCCACTCTGTCTTTAGGAAATAATCCTCTTTTTCAAAAGACGGCATCACGAGCCACAAACCTGTTGTTCTCGTGATAGTTGGGTTACAAAGCCATATGCTTTATCCGAAATAAGCTATAACTTAGGTACCATGCCTAATCAAATCATATATGAATTGTACATGATTGCTTTAACTATGTTTTGTTTTAGTGAAATAAATAAATACTAGACAAATTGTGATAGAAACTACTTTTAACTTTATAGTAAAGATTCAATCATATCGTAATGAAACTGAACTTGTGATACCATATTACTCTCTTTTGGTGCAGATAAAAGTCATCACTCTATTGTTCCCCATTTTAGCAAAGTACTAATACTTTGGTTTTTATACTTCATAAGAAGAATTCATTGAACTTATTCAATGAATTCCTCTTCTTACCTCATTAAGTGGATACCAAGTATCTTCTATTCGCTATACTTTTCTAGAAAAGTCACGAACCATCTTACTTTGAATACAAGATTCACACATTTGATGAGATTCACAATCAAATGGTGTAGGATACTAGTCAAAACTAGTTTTAGTGCGATTTTCAATCGAGAAATGAGAATAATTTGGGGTCACCAACTCGAGTCTTGTATATATATGACGTTTTCTTTCTAGTTTGAATATATTTACCTTGATTTTTATGGTCTCACCATAAACTTAATCGTGGTATGTTAGGGCACAACGCTTGTTTTAATTACCTAATTGAGAAACCCTTTGCATTTTATACAAAAACTTGAATTATACTCTTATTTATACATATTGTACATCATAACAATTATTGAAGTACAATTCTAAATACAAAACTAAAATGAATACACTATAACACTTATATGTCCATGGATGAAATGGCAACTACCCTAGTTCCATTCATGTAAATTTCTGAATTTATTCTTGCTAGTCGTCGTACGATAATTCAATGTTAGGATTCTTAAGGATTTAAAAAACCCTCGGATTGTGTTATGAACACATCCTCCTCTAAATACCCATTTATAAAGGTTGGTTTTGACATCCTTTTACCATATTTCATAATCATGAAATGTGGTATTTTCTAACATTGTTCACAAATTTGTATCAAATACTTATGATGTGGTAATTGGCAAGAATGTTATGTTAATGTCATACATATTCAAGAAGGAATATGTTGGTCTCACACGACCAACTTCCTTGATCTTTACTTATTAGGGGTTTGTCTCTATTTTAGTTTCTAACACTTTATCTTTCGAGCCTTGTTGTATCCTTGACGATTAAGATAGGTACTTACTTCTTACTGCTCCCACTGACTTCAAGAATTTCTACTTGATGAAGATTCATCTTCATATAAATTCTTAGTTAATCCTTCACAAGGATGAACTTTATAGTGGTATTTGGTCAATCAAAATTTCTAACAAATTAATTTACCAATCTTACATTGTCATGTGCTTAACAATTTAAGTGCTTTGATGACAAGTGTTTAGTTTGAGCAATAAGACTTTTGAACTATGGATGCATAAAAGACATTATCAAAACATATTTTGATTAATCATTGCTTCTATTCATATTTCTTTATAAGAAATCATAGGTCTATAAGGAATTTAAGATGTTAATCTTATATTTGCATAGGATGATTCCTATAGAGTTCTATGGAATAGAACGATTCCTATGGATCTAGTCTAAAACCTATGATATGGTTCATTTTAGAAAGAGATTCTCTTTGTCGTATGTAATAGTGGTTTAGCGGAGACTCGTGTTACAAACTAATTGATATTATTTATGAGTAGGAGCGATAATAAAGAACAACATAAAACAACGAAATCGTGGGAAAATCAAACATTCATCGTTATATACAAAACTTTTAAGAATGTTTTTGCATTTATATAGTGAACTCTACCCAACTATTATAAATGATCCCGGGATCCAAATTCATATCAATTCGGGCACGGTGAGCCGATTCATCCATAATCAATATAACTCGGTGGATTAAGTCTTTAATCGATTCTACTTCTAGAACTCTCGGTCGATAAAATTACTTTAATATTTATCTTAAGCCCGGAACACATGCGGCTACGGTCGCGAATACTTCCGTTGAGCTCAATCCAAATTTCGATGTAGTAACAATTTACCACCCACTTACCCAACGTAACAAGTTTAGCACCCCGGTAAGTCGAGCCTACTTCCTTATGAAATTGGGATTCATGGTTCTACTATTTGGTAAGGCTAATTCAAATTTATTATTTAGTGAGTGGTCTTGTCAATTTCTTATCTATCTTTTTTTAAGTGAACTAAAGCGGTGAACTAGTGATAATTATAATTGACACGGTCGATGATTCGATAAAATATGATATGCATGTGTAGTTATGGCGATTTGGCTATGCATGCAAACATATAAAACAAATGCAACGCAAAACGATAAAATCCTAGTATGGCCTTCCTAAAATAGTAAATCTATTAAACTATTTACAAACTCGGAAACCAACTCCTTTGGTCCCTTGAACTTCATTTGGCACGCACTTCAAGGCAACACCGTCTTTATCGGAACGCCTTTCCGAATGGCACAGTCTTCAAGGAACTCCGGGATAAATAAATTACATAGTTTTTCTACTTTATTCATTATAAAAAGAAAAACAGAATAAAATAAAATAAAAATGATACGAGATCACAAATTATTACTACCGAATCGATATTCCCATTCATTTCGGGAAATATCAATTGAAAACTACGGCCATACTAAGTACAAATTACATAATTCCAAATTGCAAAAAATAAAACATGACATTCATACTAAAAATGCAGCATTAATATATGTATGAAACATGCCATGTGATGTGCCAAATCGCACTATTTAAGCTAATATCGTATATTCGGTCCGGTTTTATAGATAATTGTGACTATTACCATATTAAAATAAGACAATATTACATAAATCAAATCTATAAGTTAATTACCCCAACCTTCTTAGGAATCAAACATTTAGTCTTCACTAAATATTTGACAATAATTCAACTTGATATTTTATTATTGCTCTTTAAACACCTTTATTCATAATAATAAACAATAATTCCCAACAAGTCATAAAAACTCGAAAATTTCAAAATCATAATTTTGTATATTCTGGAAAATTCCTAACATTCCAAAATTTTAATAAAAATTTGCCCATAGAATATATGCAACTTATTTCACAAATAAATCGCATAATAAGTAACTTTAATCCCTTAATTCCAAATTAAACATAACATTATGTAAAATTCAAAATTAAATTTTTTAATATTCTATATAAATTTCTAGAACCTGGAAATGACAAATTTTTAAGCCCCAAAATATCGAATTTATATCAATGACTATTAAAATTGCTATTTATCAATTTTACAATATAAAAATCAATAAAAATTCAAATCAAACGAAATTTGACATGCAACTTAATATCTAATGTTCATATCATATATACAACATTGGGAAAAAATTTCATGCCATAAAATTCATTTTAGCTATTTTTGCTAAAATAGTCAGTATTTATGTGATTTTTATATCTAAAAATCATAAATCATGCAAAAAAAACCATTTTACCTCAAAATTTACATACAGTATCTATATATTGCATGTGACAACATAATAAAACGTTATGGGCAGAGACGAAGTCTAACTAATTTTAACCAAAATACCTCTAATTAATTCATTTTATCATGTAAAAATCATAAAACATGCAATATAAACACTCTTATACGAAATTTTACATACAATAAGTAAAATATGGATGTGAGGTCGTGTTAAAATTTCAAGGTCAGAATCATAGTCTATCATATTTTAGTATTTAAAAGTTATTTTACCAAATAAAATGTAATAAAAATAATAAAAATAAATTAAAGAGCAATATTTATACCATAAATCATCAAAATGACATAAAATCAATTTAGGACCAGAATGTTATTCATCCAAAAATTTCTTGGTATTTATCCTCATAAATCACAAATTTCTAGTTTTATATGTTAACATTTTAACTCGGAAAAACAATAACCGATTATGCATGCAACAACCATTGCTCTGATACCAATGGTAAGATTCATTAACCTCTTATTAGACATATCTAATAACTATTTAATGTTTAGTTTAGTTATAAACTAACTAGATCTTATGCATGCATAACAAAAAGGGGAAATAAGAAGAAATCAATGAACTTACAAAGGAGGTGCCACACGGTTATACTAATTCGTCTCCTACCAAATAAGTCTTCGAAAATACGAGTGCTCCAAGGATGAATTTAGACCCAATGGTAAGATCTACTCCTCAAGGAAATGTACCAAGATAATCACCCTTAATACATATACTAATTTGGTTACTAGAAATTTAGTATATGTTCCTTTAAAAATTTATAACTAATATTATTGATTACTACTACTAGTAATGGTGGAACAATATTAGAGATTTTGTGAGATCTAAAACTATTTTAGAGAGAATGAGGAGAAAGATGAGTATGCAAAAATTGCATAAGTTATGAATGTAAAATTAGAGCCATGCTCCTCTTATTGACAGGGGAAACCGGTTGGGAGGAGTAAAAAAGAGACCCAATGCATGCTCTCCCTTTTGAATTGTTCTTACCAATAAGACTAGGCTTGCATGGCCAGTAATATTAGGGTAATCATGATGTTTATTTTACAATAAAATAAACCATCCACTAACTTATTAGTCCCTCCAATTTTCGGCCCTTTAGAGATAAAATGGACTCCATTTTATAACTTGTAGTTTGTCAATTGTAATTATGTTTGACACATGACCCATAACATGTTATTAGTCATGTGTATGCATATTTAACAAATTAAACATCATTACACATTAAATAAATTACATGTGACAATTTTTACTAGTAGTACATAACTACAAGTATTAAAAATGGGTCATACAAATATAATTTACAACATTTTGTAATTATAATTAATCAATCATTCTTATTTTAATTGTTTCATAGACAATAATAACTCCTAAGTAATAAAACAATTTAATTACTTAGTACGAATCTTATTTAATCGAATTACAATAAGACACGAATTCTCATTTACAAAATCGTTTGTTCAATTTTAAGGAATTAATTAACTTGTATCATCATACAATTAATTAATTAATCAATTAAGAGTGTTACCCTAGAGGTATGACTTTAAGGGATCAACTGATCACCACCGTCACACAACAGTAATGTCAAACTTTAGTGAGCCAATCGTTACCGATTAATGTGGATCAGTTGACAATAAAATATTACTTTCCCTCATGCATTCTTATTATGAGATTTAAACATGTGATCACATTATTGTCGAGGACACATACTCCAACACATACACCGTCTTCGGGACCTTGTCAAACATTTCAAAACCCGATTTTCAAAACATACATTTTTTAGTTTAAAAAAAACTGTCTCTGGAAACAATACATTGTTTTCCGAGCCGACTCAAACTCAAACCGTCTTTTGAAAACAAACTTAAGACACCTCTTCAACCTATTGACTTTCGGAGATCCCTATTCTTCAGAAGCCGTCCATAAAGGGACGAACGAATCTTTTTGAAAATCCCTATTTTCAAAAACTTCAGTCCACCATTCCAATTCCGCCTCGTGTCCATCGAGTCGAAGCAAGCGTACTTATGGATCTTTACTTATGAGTCGTCTCACCACGAGACTCATCCAACGGCGTCACGCCACTACGTTGGACGCGAGTCAAAGTTTGGTCAACACCGTCGCATTATAAATCGAGTCAGCACCGAGGCACCACACACGGAATACCTCGTCTTGTTGAGTCTGATCTTTGTTCCGTCCATTGCGTTATCTGCGTTTAGTCATTAAACTGTGTCGGATTGAGATGTAATGTGAGCCGTTTTTCTGCCTCAGAACCATGGCCCCATCTTCAACTTCTTCCAACAACAACAATGCCAACAGAGATGTGGCGACTGATTAGCTAGCCAGCCTGCTCACTGCTCTTAAGGTCACCCTGGACCGTGTCGAGACCCGTATCGACACCCTGGAAAACAAGGAAGCTGGAGAACACAACACTCCGTCTTTGACTGAAACTGAGAAAAGGCTCAAACTCTTGGAAGAACAACTCCTAGCCCGTGGTAACAACATCAACCTCGAAAATAATCGAAGATTCGAACCCGTTGGGGATCAACTATCCGACAATTTTACCTTGATTGATGTACCCAAATTCAAAGGAGTGGAGGACCACTCAATCACATTCGGGCCTTCAAAGACTACATGGCCATAAAGGGGGTCAAACAGGAACTCTTCACCCGAATCTTTCCATCATCCCTGGAACCGATTCCTCGCCAGTGGTACTACTCCCTCGACCCAAAGAACCTTACTACCTGGGACGAAATCGCAGTTGAATTCGCTAAACAGTATGAGTATAATGTCGAAATCCAGGCTAACACCCGTACTCTTGAGGTCCTGACTCAGAATGAAAAGGAAGGATTCACAGAATTCCTAACCCGTTGGAGGAGGGTAAGCACTCAATTGGTCAGTAAGCCGAGTGAATCAGCTTTGGTAGAGAAATTTGTCAACAATCTCGGCCCGGTTTATGCCAACTTGCTGAGATATCAAAACATCAAAACATTCCAGGATCTGCAAATCCTTGGAACCCGCATCGAAGACGACCTCTGCAAGGGTGTCCTAGCCAAAACCACTGGTAGAGGCTATCAGGGATCTACATCAACCGGATCTCGCCCCTATGGTTAAACAAACAAAATTGATGAGGTCAACCTCCTCGAGCCAACCGCGAAAAGAGCTGAGCGCCCTCAAAGAGTATTCGCTGACCTGGGGTCAACTTATGCAAGCGCCCTAAAAAGGCTTATGGACCAAGGGATACTACAACCAATTGGACCGACTCTGGATCCATCTAAGGCTAAGAAAACCCGTTTCTGGAATCCCAATGCCTACTGCCAATACCATCGAGGGAAATGTCATGACACAGAAGCCTGCTTCAAGCTCAAACACATCATCCAAGACATGATCGACAAAGGGGAATTACCTTTGCCTCCACCAACAAAACCAAATAACAAGACAAACCCCTTGGGAATCCATGCTATCTCTGATGAAGAGCCAACCTTAGATTGCTCATACCTCATATTACCAATTGATGACGAGGTGAACGCCTTGGAGAAGGATGCCTCGGACGGGGTGTTCGTATTCAGCGCCGCGACCATGCTCGCAATGTTCCAACAGGTTGAGGAGGCTATAGCCAGTCTCTCAGAAAGGATTACTCGACTTGACGACACTTACCACCGGTTGATTTTCAACCCACCAACACCGCGCTCGAGGGAGGGTCCTCCAAACACCTGAAACTACCCTCACCAGGAAGGATTGCTCCCGCGACCATTCTGGCATGCACCTCATAATAATCAACCCCACAATAATCAACCTCACAAAAATTACCCTCTCAAAAACTTCCCTCACAAAAACTACCCACCATGGAATACCCCTCCAAGGTACCCTCAAAATCCCGAAATCAATGGTATCTGGAGAGACGACGTGGAGGATGTCTATATGGTTCCGGGAAAGCGGAAACAAGCAAAAGAGATCGGTCATCTTCCCCGGTCCAGACGCCCCTATCAAAACCCGAGCAATTCAACAGTTATTCCAACAACGAATGACCAAGTTGTCCCGGGCGCGGATACCCAACCCAAGGTTCCCGAAAATTCGATCCTCAAACAAATGCAAAAAGCAAGGGCCGAAATTTCAATTTGGCGACTGATTGCTACATCCTTCGAACATCGGCAAGCTCCAATACAAGCCTTGGGAAAGTTAACAGTTCCCTCTACCTCCTCTCCTAAAGAAGTGGTATCACACATGATAAGGGATGTCCCCGACCTGAATAACCCGGTCATCTTCTCTAATGAGGATATCCTTCCCTTCGGAGCCAACCATAACCTGGCCCTATACATCACCGTACAATGCCTCAAAAAGAATTTGCCTATGGTTCTAGTGGATGATGGATCTGCGGTTAATATTATTCCCCTCAAGACGGCTCATAAACTAGGTATCAAATAAACTGACTTGGTCCCAGCCAATCAAGGGGTACGCGCCTATGACGGCACTCGTCGTAAGGTTGTGGGGCTTATCACCCTAACCATTGCAACTGGACCCTTGGAAAGACAAACCAGTTTTCAGGTAGTCGACATTGACTCCTCTTTCAACATGCTTCTGGGAAGCCCTTGGATTCATGCCGACAAGGCCGTCACCTCAACCCTTCATCAGAAAATCAGGGTCCCTTTTAACGGGAAGACATTCACAATTCCCGCTTCCCCGATCAAGGCTATCATGAAAAAGGTAAAAGCCTCTCAGGTCATTGAGGGAGACGACAGCGAAATGCGGGGATTCCAAGCTGTGAATGCCGTAACTGATGAATCAACATCCTTTGATTGTGACCCGTTCTCCAACCTTATAGTCAACCGCATTCTGATGCGCCAAGGTTATTTCCCGGGTCTACCCCTCAATCCGATGAAGAGCACCTTGCCTCCCTTAAAACAGGCTAAGGTCCCTAACATCTCCTTCGGGCTAGGCAATGAACCTACCGATGAAGACATCCAAGAGATGAACCTCCTAATACGGAAGCGTAAAAAGCACGGAGTCATCCTCCGCCCCTATCATTGGTTCGGTTAAAACTCGTCGTCAAAAGCTACCAACCAAAACAATATTTATAACTTCACAAACTACTCTTAGTAAAGAGGTAAGTAAAGGTCAGATCCCAATGGACGGGTATTGATGTAGGATTTTCAATTGCAAGTAGCTATGTCTAAGGGTGTCACAAATTGGGTTTGAGATGAGATGTAGTCTAAACTAATCAACAAGATAAATGTAAATTAATGAAAACAAAGTAAAGCAAATAAAGGGGTTTTTAAACAATTGATTAAAGGCACTAGGGTGTTATGGGTTCATAGGAGATTCATGGGAGTAGGTTATACAAACACGTTCTCAATTAGATGCAAGCACTTATTGTTGTGATGGGATCGAGTTAGTGTATGTCTTACAATCCCTAGGAAGATTTGGTTTCCGGAGCCGAGTCGTCTAGGCTGTACAACACCTACAAGTCAACTTAATTCTTGATATTCAACTCTATGCATGGTCTAATGAGGCTCGAGTTGGTTTATATCTTACAAGCCTCATTGAAAAGATAAGGGATGGTAAAAAAAATGCAAGGATTCATAGGCTCGCATTTCATCAAACATAACATGTGCATAGGTTGAAACCACAACAAGCAAGCAAATTAATTATGAAAATATATTAGATTACGCATAGATCAATCCCCATGTTTATTTCCCCTAATTCCCCATTAACCCTAGCTAGAGAAACTACTCACTCATGATCGTGTTTAGCATGCTAATTAGGTTGTCATTCATACTAACAAAGCAAAACATGATGAATAAAGTAAAGTGATTAACAATAATTAAACAAGGGTAAAAAGGAATTATACCTATGGAGATGATCCAAATAATAAAGCAAAGAATAATAGAAGTACTTGATGATTGATGGAAGGTTGTCAATCCTCCAAATAAACCCAAATAATCTTCTAATTACCCAAATAAAAGGAAGAACAATTGAGAGATTAATAAAAGATTAAGATGTGATTAATGTTGAGAAATGTATTACAACTAAATTAAGACTAATTTAAGAGAGGATTAAAATTTATTAAGCTACTACTAAGAGTTGATTGTAACTTGATGATAATCTAGGTAGTACAAAGGGGTATTTATACTAAAATTAAGTACAAGGATTACGGTTACTAAGGGCTTAAATGACTAATAAGACCCTAAGAAAACTTGAGGAAATGCAACTCCCGAGGGACATGCGCGGATCGTCTTTGCTAGTCCCACCCAATGTTTTCAGGATCGGGATCCTAATTTGGATCGATGAGCTTCCTAGGATCGAATCCGTAGGATCGGATCGTAGAATCGTAAGATCCTACTAATTAACTAAAATACATAATTGTGTTATCAAAATGTTAAAATCTCGTACTTAAATCTCAAAACACTATTATCCTAGCATGTGCCTACTAACTATTCTCGTTTATATTAAATTTCTATCTTAAAAGTCATAAATAAAATTTTAGTAACTGTAAAAGTTGAAATGTTAATAATGTAGAATCGGGTCGTAGGATCGTGGGATTGGGTTAAGATTCTACTTTAAAAAAGTTTGACATAAGTTAAATCGTAAGATCCTACCTAGGATCGGGATCGTCGCCACTTTTTGGATCGTAGAATCGTAAGATCCTACGATCCGGATCAGGAGTTTAACAACAATGGTCCCACCACGATCCGCTCGTGTTGTGCCGAGGCACGGGTTGTTCTTTAATGGGATCTGCTCGGATCGCGACGGGGACGCTGGATCATAGCTCTCTAGTCCGCTCGTCCTGGAATCAAGCCGCTCGAATCCTGGCACTTTGGTACGCTCGGATCATGGTTGGGCCACTCGGATCGTTGGACAGAGTTTTTCTCTTGTTTGGCTCCTTAACAATCCGCAAGGATCGTGTTGGGGATGCAAGGATGTTTTCATCATTGCCCATTTCTCTTTTTTTATCTACTAAGGCCTCTAGTGTCAGACTTCTCTTTGATTCTTGGTCATTAGATGCGATCCATTTAGCTCCATTTCGCTCCATAAAAGCAAGGTTAGCAATCCTTTCCTACCAAGGACACAAAACCTCAAAGAATATGCAAAATGGGAAACTAAAGATAATGAATGACCCAAATATGTGTTAGAAAGCATAGGAACGAGGTTAATTTGGGGACTAAATATGCTCAAATATGAGTCACATCAAACATCCCCAAACGGCCAAACCAAACCTTTGCTCGTCCCGAGTAAAGAGGTGACTAAAACTAGGACCTTCATTTAAACTAGCCTACTAATATAACCGATATGAGATAATTAGCGGGTCTCACTCTACCCCATTAACTCACAATAAGACAACCATGAGGTAGGATGCCTTCTTGCAAGGCAAGGTGGGGCTTGCCCAAATGGCGATACATCCAAGCATTAAGCACTCAAAAGAAGGTAATGGATGTATCTACAAAAGAATAGACACTTTCCTCATCTAAGTGGCGGGAATTGTCTAGAAGGGAAGCAATCTAAGGGTACACACTCCATTATAGATATGGTTTCTCAAGTTACTAAGCCTAGAAGGATACCAATAAATCGCCTCCAAGTTGTGTCAAGCTAGGGTACCTTTGTCCTCAATTGCTAAATGCTTTCGTCAAGAGTAGACTCCCTATGATGTTAGAAACACCGTAGGTTTGTGGAATTCCCCCTCTTGCCTAGACAAGAAGAAGGGTCGTCCCATCTCTACCATGCACAAAAGTGGGTTCAATGGAAAAAGGAATCAATGTACTTTGAGTTTCGTAAAGGGAGTTTGCTTTTGGTTTTGTTATTCCCCCCAATTTCTTGTGACATTTGACATTTTTGAGAACAATTTGTTTTGCCATTTCTTTGAGGTTTGGCAATTTGATGCTTGACAATTTTTCAACTTTTGCATTTTTGAACATTTTCAAAGTCACCCTAATTTGTAACGAGGGTGCTTATATTGAAGCATAGGAGTTTATTTTTGTACTCCTCTTTTCTGTGATGCAAATTGTAAACTTTTTTATTTTCATTTTGGTACTTGAACTCAAGTTGATAATTTTTGTGCCCATTCCCTTTTTGTTGACAAAATGTGGTAGATGTGGAAGATGGTTGCACGGTGTGGATACGGGGGGGCGCTTGGGAAAACAATCGTTTACATTTGTGGAGTCGCCACCAATTTATTGTGGAAAATTGGAAACCGTTAGAATACTTCGCGTCATGTCAAGACACAAAGTAGTGACACGAACACCAAGAACTCGTTACCCTTAGCATTCTATGTCTAGAATAACTCTCTTGGATGTCATTGATCACGGATGTTCACAGAGATCTGGAGTAAGGGGTGAGGGTACGTATTAGGAAGCTCTTTTGATCGAACACCTAATCCCGCCCGCCTCGATAGCAGCCTCTACTAATGATTAGGGAAATCATCTATACTTGATATGTTGTCGATTATATGCATGCAATGCAACAAACAATAAATTAACCTAGCATGTGAAAATTGACTAAGTCGGTGAACATATAATTAGCACTTTGATGAGGGTGATGTCGTCGGTCACATCCAATCAAACACATTTATAATACTCAACAAACAACTAGTTAGTGGTAAGTCGAGGTAGATCCATGGGACGGTGTGCTTTGGGTTCTAAGTCTATCTATCTCAATTTATGCTAGTGTCACAATTTGGTTGGGTTTGTAGTTGTGTCTAGACTAATGCAAACAATAAGGTAAAACAAGCAATAAAAGGAAGGATGTAAACAATTAATTAAAAGTGCTAGGATGTCATGGGTTCATAAGGAAATCATAGGAGTTGATCATACAAACATGTTTACAAAGTTGCAAGCAATTAATGTTATGGAGGAACCGAGTTGGTTTATGTCTTACGGTTCATAGGAAGAGTTGGGTCCCGGAGCCGAATCGATTAGATTGTACAACACTTACAAGTCGACTTACTTTCCTCCTATTCAACTACTATGCATGGTCTAACAAGACTCGAGTTGGTTTATATCTTACAAGTCAAGTTGAGTAGATAAGAGATTGTTGTAAATGCAAGGATTTCTAGGCTTAGCATTTCATCAAACATAACATGTGCATAAAGTTGACATCACAACAAGCAAGCAAACTAATTATGAAAACATATTAAATTAAGCATGAATCGTTTCCCATGTTTGTTTCCCCTAATTACCCACTAATCCTAGCTAAAGGGACTACTCACTTATTATCATGGTAAACATGTCATTAATGGTGTCAATCATCACAACAAGTGTAAACATGATAAGAGAATGAGGAAATAAATAATAAAGAGTAAAGAATAAAGGAATTATACCAAACTTGAGATTCCAAAATAATAAAGCAAAGAGTAATAGAAGAGAACTTGATTGATTGATGAAGGGTTGTCAATCCTCCAATAATAACCCAATATTCTTCAATTACCCAAAAGTAACACACTTGGATAATAATTAAGGAGAGATTAATGTGAATTTTGTGGGAAGATTAAGAAGTAATCTATTCTAATCTATTCCTAATCTAATCTAAGAGGAATTTCTAATGTGGAGGCTCTCTACTCTAAAAAATTCATGCTTTGATTATTTCCAAGTGGGGTATATATAGTAGAGCTTTATTAGGTTAACTGAGGCTAAATTAGTAATTAACATTTGTGAGTTCTAAGCAGGGAATTGCTAGTCTTTTTGGAGAGATGAGCATCTCAGCTGAAGACGCCACGATCCGCTCGTCCAAGAGGGGAATCCGCTCGGATTGCTGGAGAGGTGGACGGGCGTTTTTGGGTAAATCCCCTCGGATTGTAGCAAGGGAATCCGAGCGTCTTCGAGTATTGGATGCTATGCTTCTTGGACGGGCGTCTTGTCACTTTGGACGCTCAGATTCCGCTTCAGAATCCTTCTTCTCACTTTCTTCTTATTCTTGTGACATTAGTCATTAGTTCTTGCCTCCTCTTCATACTAGTCCATCTAATATCATCAATAAGCTTCCAAGTATGCACGAAAGACGGGAATTTCCGCCTAATTATCTTCTTTCCTACAAAACATACGAAATGCACTAGGAAAGCACAATAGGAAGCATTTGACGGATAAAATGGCTATGGAATGTTATATTAGTATGCAAAATGGGCTCAATTAGGGGACTAAATGTGCGCAAATAATGTTCACATCAAGTATCCCCAAACCAAACCTTTACTTGTCCCGAGTAAAGAGGTGACAAAAACTAGACCTTTATTTAAACTAACCTACTAATATAGCCGATGTGAGACAATTAGCCGGTCTCACTCCGCCCCTTCAACTCACAACAAGACAACCATGAGGTAGGATGCCTTCTTGCAAGGCAAGGTGGGTCTTGCCAAAATGGCGACACATCCAAGCATTAAAGCACACAAAACAAGTAATGGATGCATCTACAAAAATGAATAGCCACTTTCCTCATCTAAGTGGCGGAAATTATCTAAAAGGGGAAGCAGTTCAAGGGTACACACTCCTTCATAGATATGATTTCTTCAAACTACTAAGCCTAGAAGGACACCAATAAATCACCTACAAGTTGTGTCAAGCTAGGGTACCTTTGTCCTCAATCGTTAAATGCTTTTGTCAAAAATAGACTCCTTATGGTGTTAGAAACACTAGAGGATCGCAGAATTTCCCTTCTTGCCTAGACAAGAAGAAGGGTCGTCCCCTCTCTACCATGCACAAAAATGGATACGATGTATAAAGGGATCAATAGAAATTTGAGTTTCATTTTGGGAGTTTGCTTTGTTATTGTTTTTCCCCCCAATTTCTTGTGGCATATAACACTTTGAGAACACTTTCTTTGCCATTTCTTTTGATTTTTGGCATTTCAATACTTGACAACTTTCAACTTTTGCATTTTCTTTTGAACATTTTCAAAGTCACCACAATTAGTAACAAGGGTGCCTTATATTTGAAGCATAGGAGTTTTCATTTTTGTTACTCTTTTTTTGTTTTGATGCATTTGCAAACTTTTTCAACTTTCATTTCATTTATTGAACTCAAATTTGAACAATTTTTGTTTTTGTACCCATTCTCTTTGATGACAAAATGTGGTAGAACATGGATGAATGATGGTTGCATGGTTTCAAGGGTCACCTTGGAATAAATGGTAGCCAAGGAGTTATCACACCACAAGGTACTCTTGACTAGGCCTTAATCCATGGGTCAAAGGATACTAGGATGACACATCCTAGGGTGTTTTACAAGTATTCTAACAAGCAAAGTCTTAAGAAGAAAACGCATCTACTAGGGCCTATATACACTTGTCAAGTTTCCCAAATAGACGGTTTCACAAAATTTTTCTAACATGCAAACTACATGCCATGATGCAACTAACCTTTATACATCCTAATGCATATGATTCTACCAACTAATATGCCAAATAACCTAAATGCAATCCTAAATTCACATTTTATACCGCATCAATCAAAATAAAGCCACATAGTCATTAACATAAAGAGAAAAAAGGAGATTGGAAAGATCATACCATGCGGTCTTCAATATCCTTATGTCTCGGATGTGGCATAATCGATCAATGTGAGAAAGGATAGACAAACATAATATATACAAACAATATATACAAGACTACACTACAAAGGAAATGAACATGTTTTTGGATTTTTCGATTTCCCAAATTTTTATGGTTTTTGATTTTATGAAATTAAAGAACATATTTTTGGGATTTTTCGAAATTTTTCAATTTTTATGCATTTTTAGAATATAAATTCCCATCCCCCACTTTATTTTGGACATCGTCCTCAATGTACATGTAGGAGTAGGAATAAAAAGGAAAACATGTTTTTGAATTTTTGATTTTTTTGAAATGAAGTACAAATGCAATGATATGATATGAATGAATGCATGCTCTAACTAAATGCAATTCTATATGACATATATAAAAATTGAATGCAATCTAATCTATACTATATGATGCATGATTTCTAGTAAACTATGGTCACCTATGATCAAACCTCCCCCAAACCGATTTAAACACTATCTCTAGTGTAGAAAAGAATAGGATTGGTCATTAGTGACTATGCAAGAATTCTAGTCTATATGCAACTAACTATATGAATCATGTGAGATATATTACAATGCAATTATACTATATGAACTAACTAATGTGAATGCAATATGAAATATAATACAAATGCAAGTGAAAGCTAAACTAAATATAATGTATATACAAAAGAGAGAGGGAGAGAAAAGTATCATACAAATGGAGGTGATGAGGTAGGCATCTTTCAATCGTCATCATCATTTTTAGGATAGCCATACCGGTGAGAACTTCCTCCTTGGTCATACCCTCCTCCTTGGCTAGAATGCCCTCCACCTTGGCCACCAAGATTCCAAGCTTGGTCCCCTTGATTAGGGAACAAAAGGTGTGGTTTGGCCCAAGAGGGATGAGGGCCATTAGGGTCGTTATACCCTTGTTGTACCATTTGATAGTACTGGGGATAAAGGGCCATGTAGTTGTCGACCCTCCCTTCATGTACCCCGAGGTCAACTCTATTCATAAGGTTCATCAGGTCATTAATACCCGGGGTATTGGGGATTTCCGGTCGGAATTGTGTATAAGGACTAGGTTATGGTGGGATAGGCACATAGGAAGGTGGGGGAGTAGGCCTTACCGGTATCCCACGAGGTATTTGTGGTTGGCGGGGTGCTTCTTCCCTTTTAGGGGGATTGCCGATGATTTAGATATCAAGAAGGTCGCTCGGCCTAGGCGAATATGGGCTCAATCTTGGGTCGGTGCCCGGTATATTCCACCCCGAAAGAATAATGGAGGTGCACCCTTTTGTGAACTATTCTACACTCCCGTCTTGAGTGTAGGCACACCACCGGTGGTGGTTGAAGACGGCGTCCTCATCAATCAAAGTACTCCCCTCAAGAGGAGCATAAGTCTCACGGGAGTTGAACCCGGGACAAAGGAAGTTAGCCAAAATAGTGATTAGACCTCCCATTACAAAGGTCTTGAGTTGGGTGCTCTCTTGAGAAAAGTCACAAAACCATGTAATCATCTCAAGGGGGGTATTGAAGTTGTATCGCCTCGTCCCCCGAACATTTAGATATGACTCAAGGAATGTTAAATAAATGAGAGTGCACCTATCTTGCTCATACCTCCCATTGATGGTGCCGACCACAAAACGTTCGGTGATCCGAATCACCGAGTGTTGGATAGAAAAGGTATAGCACTGTTTTTGGTGGACAAAATCCCTCCCGTAAATAGCCTTCCAAAGTAGGTCCACATCGAAATCGGCGGGTTTATCGGTATAGTCGGTTGGCACAACAAGACCGAAAATGTGAGCAAATTGATCAAGTGTAAGGCTATGGTCTAGGTTGCACAACCTAAACTCCATGCTCACATTGGTTCGAGTGTTCGTGACAATACGAAGGCTACTCAAAAATTCCAGGGTGAGACTAAGGTACGTCTCCTCATGGGCATGGAATAATTTTCCAATCCCCAAACCATCAAAGAACATCTCGGTATGGTACCTTATCCCAAGGGTTTCTAACACCCTAGTATCGATAAACTGGGTGGGTTCATAGTTCTTACCTAGCAACTCGACAAACTTCTTGCGGTGGGCATTGGTGGTGAAGAGTACCTCCGGGAAGTACTCAAGTTGCTCTATCCCTCCTCTCATGATGGGGCGGAAGTTCCTTGGCGGCATCATCTCTTGTGGGGATGAAGAGGATGAACCCTTGGGTTTCCTAGTGGCGGATTAAACAAATTTCTTAGCCTTGCTCTTGAGATTCATCATCTTGAATTGGGAGATTGGGGTTTTTGTTGGCTTTTATTGTGAGGGGAGTGTTTTTGGGAATGAAGATGAGTGATTTAGGGTTAGATAAGGTGAGGAAATGAGGGAGAAATTGGGTGTTTTTATAGAAAAAGGGGGAAGACGAGCGGACACGGTTAAGGCCTGGGCGGATAATTCAAGAAAAACGCCATAATCCGAGCGTCTTCTTTGCGAGACGAGCGTCTTGCCTCAGCAGAATCCGAGTGTCTTACAGAAAATCCGCTCGGATTTCGTGACATGAACTTTGCATTTTCTGAAGTAGGCGGAAGACGAGCGTCTTCTGTCTTAGACGAGCGTCTGACATTGGACGAGCGGCTTCTTAAAAATCCGCTCGGATTTTGGTACAGTTCCAAAACTTTTCTTCAGGTGCCTTTCAGGACGAGCGTCCAAAATGCAATCCGAGCGTATTCCCTATGGACGAGCGTCATTTCCCAAATCCGCTCGAATTCCGGTACAGCGTTGAACAGTACCCTGATGAAGGCCTTGGACGAGCGTCCAGCCCTCGGGACGAGCGTCTTTCGCTGTTTTTCTTCCTTTTCTTTCTTTTCTTTGCAAAATCATACCCTTTCACCAATTTGTTGTTCCTCCTTATCTTTTTCTGAAATTGTGCTCAATAAAAATGTAAGAAAACTCTCTCTCACTACTCTCATGCAAGAAATTAAATAAAAATGCATAAATGTACAATATTATACAAAGTAGAATTTCAAGAAATATCTTACAAATGGTGGTTTGAGATAGGACTCCACCAAACTAGTTCAAATTGTAGAAATTCTTGTCCATAGAGCTCAAGGCTTTTAGTAGAAGATCGAAAGCTTGTGAAGAAGCTCCAAATAAGCACAAGTATAGTTTGCTTAACTTCAAGACGAAGCTTGGCCAAGAGAGTTTGTCATAAGTTCTTTCTTTCAGCTTGTCCTCGGTACTAGAGCTTTCCTAATTCTTCAAACCAATAAGCCCATGATTCTTATCAACACTAGGTATGAAGTATGGTTTATTTTCGTCCGGAGACTTCCACTTACCACCTTCTTCTTCAGTTTTGGTGACGGTAATAGCATTTTGATTTTTCAATCCTTCCAAGGTGGAAGGAGAATTGTCATGGCTTTGATGATCGAGTTCCTTAGAAGTTGTCGTTGTGGGTGCCAAATTTCCACAAGTAGCTTCACGTGCAAGTTTCTCTTTGAGCTTTTCCACCAAGTAGCTTTTGTATGATGCTTTGACTTTTTAAAGAAGGTCCACCATATCCTCTTCAACAATCATTGGCTCCATGGTAGGTGTCAAGTAGTCTTCATGGGAGATAGGGAAAGGACATTTACCTTGATGATAGGATATCTCAAATGTCTCAAGGATAGGTTCCTCAAGGAGAGCAACCTAACAAATCTCCGCTCCCTTATACCATGAGTTCTTGTAAAGCACGAATTGGTCATCATAGCTATCCTCATATGAATCATAAATGGGGGCTTCATTCAACTCTTTCTCCAACATCTCAACATTCACTTCAAAGGACACACCCTCATACTCACAAAGGCTAAGAGTATTTGGCTTACTCAACCTCATATCTTCCTCATCAAACTCCACACTTTCATATTCACAAGAGCTTAAAGAAATTGGCTCTTCCCACTTCTCATTTTCCATATCAAAAGTTACTACTTCAAATTTACATTTATGATCAATATTCAAAGAATGGTGGGGAGTGGTTGCTTGGGATTCTTTCATTTGGGCGATTTGAATCTCCAATTCCTCACCTTGGGCAACAATTCCTTGAAGAACATTGTCCCTCTTTTGGCTCTCCTCTAGCATTTGCTTGAAGAAGTTTTGTTGATCTCCCATCATTTGGAGAATCACATTTTGAATGGGTTCATTTTCTTGTTGTGGGTGGGTGTGAAAGTGGTTGTATTGTGACAATTGAAAGTCATTATGAAGTGGGTATTGAATGGTGTTAGAAAACTATATCTCTTTACTTAACATATTCATATATGTGATGATTTTAATTTAGTCATAAAATTAAAAGATGATGTTATGCATGCAAACTTAAATTAAAAGAGAAGAAATCATTGCCCTTACTACATGATTTCGGTCATATGGGCACCAACAAGATCTCCTTCTTGTTAGTTCTCGAGCTATCCATATATAAGGATGATCCTCCAAAAATCCCAAAGTAGAGATTCTCCTCTTGATTGCACCCAAGACTATCCCTTATCCCCACTAAATAATATTAGCTACATATTAGTTTAGTAGTTTACCTTAAAATTGATTACTAACACTCATATATTACATTAATAATTTTAGTAATTTCTTTGAACAATTTGGATCAAAGTTTCTCAAGTTTTTAGAGAAAATGAAGGAGAAGAGAGAAAAAGCATGTGAATGAATTATCATCATATGAATGTGTAAGAGAGGAAAATAATAACCAACAACCCATCATGACAAGGGGAGTGTCACGGTTTTTGGTAGAGCCAAAATGGCATCATTTCTTTTCCTTTTGCTCTTCTTAATATTATAGGTGTGTATGAATTGGTAGAGTAGATTTTATTAATTTATTCTTATCACATAAAATAATCACCCACTAAAGCCTACCACCCACAATATTTAGGTCCACTTCTATAAAATGGACTACCATTTTATTTTGTCAATTTCTCATTTGTCACACAATATGTCACATGTAGTATGCTACATGTTATTAATTAATTTTAATGCATATTTATCACATAAATATCATTTTATGAATTAATTAAATTACATCCAATAATTTGACTAGTGATACTTGATCACATAAATAAAATGGGTCATGTAATTATAATTCACAATATCTTGTAATTATAATTAACCATTCATTCCTATCTCTATTGTTTCTTAAACAATAAATAATTTTAGTAACAAAGCATTTTATTACTAAAATAAATCTTATTTAATCCCATTACAATAAGATATTTATTCTCTCTCACAAATCGAATTGTTCAATTTTAAGGAATTGATCAACTTGCATCGTCATACAATTAATTAACTTTATAGATAAGGGCATCATCCTTTAGGTGTGACGTTAAGGGATCAACTGACCACCACCGTCCCACGACAGTAACGTCAAACTCTAGCAAGCCAATCGTTACCGATTAATGTTGATCAGTCGACTATATAATTGAATCATCCCTTACGTATTCTTTATATGAGATTTAATAATGATATTTAAATCATGTGATCGCACTATTGTTGAGGACACATTTCCCAACAATCTTCCACTTGTCCTCGACAAGTGTGCGTCACCAATTCTATTGTCCTATTACTATCTCCCACTCAATGCAAGGTGTCTTTCGGGTCGTACTTGCAAGTGATCATATCGAGAGTGGTTTCCTCGATCTGGAGAATAACTGATTGACCGGATTTATCTATCATAGATACCTTCCGAGCGTGGCCACGCATTTCTAGTTCATTACTCCTTGAGTGGCCCTGAGATATTGTTTTAACCCTGACAAAGGGGTGGATAATTCTTATCGCACTTATTCCCTTCGACTAGCCACAACCATCATAACCCAAAATATGCCCATTTGACCCCATTTACGAAGGTCGTAGTAACATAAATCAATGCTAATCTGAAACTGTGCCATCTTAGGCAAACAGTCTTTAGTGAAAAGAATCGACTCATTAGAATACTATAGTAGCTCTCGCCACGGCCAGGCTATATAAATTTGCTAGAACTCTATAAGCGGTCACTGCCCGACAAAGTGTTCCTAACAGTCTGCCTATGTGATCGACTAGTCATCTCACATGACTCTATGGCACTTGAACTTGCCATCAATCGCATCACACTCTAGTCACTTCGAGACGTCACCTCATACAAGTGACTATGGGCTAATACTATGTTAATCCGGGTTCACTTTAATAGGGTTCAATATTGTCTCTACAACCCGTTTGGATGTAACAAAGTATAATAAAAGAGTTTTTTAAAGTAAAACTCGAACGACAAATGCGATTATCACATATGAATAGTCAATGCCTGATTACTATTTCATGTTCTATAATCTAATTTGATCTTGTATGTAGTTGTTCATTTCAATTCAATTGAAATGACATGACTCATCATGTTTAGCCTATGAGAAGGCTTTGGTTAGTAGGTTTTATCAACTTCTTGTACCTTACTCAACCCTACTACATACTTGTTTTCCTTTGTAATGTATACATTTGCATTACAAAACTTTCTGAGTACGTGTCGAGATCCAATCAAGACATAGGTTCTCTAACCTAAGAATAGCTCCCACTGTTTTCACAGTGTGCGGGACTCATCCTCTTGCACATCTCATGATTGCAAGTGTACTCAATTTCCATTATAAATATCTCTCATTGTTCTTTATTGCCTATAACGATTCTAGAAAATCTACTTCTTAATTAACATAGCCACAATGGTATCTTAACGATCCTAATGTGTTTTTATTATGGTTTTGTCAGAAACCATGTGCAATTTCAATTGTCAATTGTCACTTGTGTAACACCCTTACACAAAATTGCATCAAAACCACTTTCCTTTACTTCCTTAATGTTTCTGCAAGCACTTAAGGGTAATCTTTATGGCTTACTTGGTAAAGATTAATTAAATTCGATTTTAAAACAATTCATCATACTCGAAGCATATGAAGTGTTATACATCATTTCCTATTTAATTGATTCGGCAGCGGAAACAAATGGAATCAATCAAATATGTTCAATTTAATTGAACTAATGAATCTTATCAACATAAGACTTCTTATTGACGCTAATATCATGTGGAGTTATCTACATAAATCTAGATATTAAAGATGTATTATATTACTCCAAAAGTCTTAAATCATTCTCAATGATCAATATGTTATCCACATATAAGACTAATTAAAATTTCCGTAACTCCCACTAAACTCCATGTATAAACACAACTTCTCGACTTATCGAGAAACGTTTTATAACATGATCAAAATATTGATTTCAACTCATTGATGTCCTACTTAGGACCATCTCTTAAGTTGCGCATTATCTTAGGATTGCAAGAATCTACAAAACTCAAGACATGTATTGAATACATTCCTTCTAATTGAAGAAGTGGGATTTAGATTCACTTGTTGTATGTGTATCCTTATAATGAAACACAATCCCTAAGAAGATCCAAATAGACTTAAGCATTTCAATTAGTGCAAAACCCTTTGCAACCAATCAAGCTTTGAAATTTCTCGTTATTAGTGCAAAACTCTTTGTCGCTAATCAAGCCTTTTAATTTCGGATTTTCATGGCTCTAAGCCTTGTATTGAGTTGTGACTTTAAACACTCTCATGTAAGTCATATGTTCATTACTTTCTAGAAGTAATGAACTTGAATCAAACAATTTCTTTAACAAGTGATGACTTTAACCTCCTAGGTTTTACTTTCTTAAAAGTAACATGAATTCATCATCTTTAACAAGTGATGACTTTAACCTCCTAGGTTTTAAAGAAACAACATCTTACACAAAATGTCTCATGTAGACAAGAAAGACCAGTTTCTTGTGACATAACATTCTTTCTGGCTCTTGAATAATTTCTCCCACTCTGTCTTCTAGAAATAAACTTGTATTTTTAGAAAGACAGCTTCACAAGCCACAATCACGTTGTATTCGTGATTATAGTAAGGAAAGATGAGCATTTGTTTCTTTAGAAAACTTACAAATATGGTACCCTACCATTTCATATCTTATATGATTCGTTTTACATTTAGTGGAAAAATAATTTAGACAAAATATAAAATCCCCAAAAGGATCAAGTAACTCAAAGTAACTTGATTGAAGTCCAAACCATATCGAATAGCGTTTGAATTCTTATCCAAACACACATTATCCAATAATGTGTGTTAAGAGAGATTAACTTGTGATACTATATCACATTTCCTTTGTCTTATATCAAAGTTTTCACTTTGATTACCCCTATCACGACTAAATCGCGATTCCTTGAACTCTTTGAACTTCTTCAAAGATTTTTCTATTTACCTTATTAAGTGAACACATTAGCATCAACTTAAATCGTTGGTAAAAGAAAATGATCAACCTTATTTTGGATCAATGATTTACAACCTCGATCTCCTTTTTAACCAAAAGGCACGAGACATCTTGCTTTGAATACAAGATACGCATATACCATTAACAATCTAATGGTTTCAAGAGTACTCGATAACTCTTTGCGTTGATCATTCTAGAATTTTAAGGTTTAATCCTGGGATACCAATTTGAGTCTTTCATCATCTACATGATATATCATTCTAGTTTGGTTTAGAATATATTCACCTTGATAATGGGCTAGCCATACATCAAATCACGGTGTATAGGGTCACAAAAGTGAAACCTCTTTTGTATCTTAACAAGTTTATATTCTTATTTAGAGTTTATGCACTTAATAGTCATAATTAAGTACAACTCTAAACCCAGAAACTAGATTGAGTACACAATGGCTCTATCTCTCAACATTATTGTTGCTAGTCGTCATATTCTAATCATTCTATGTATCACATACAATGATGAAAACCACCACCGGTTTCTAATATAGACGAAGTAGTACTAGCAAAATTTATGTCAATCAAATAAATAAAGAACTAAGTCTTATTAGATGTCCCACAACTAACTTGTTTATTCTTTAACAACTTGGGGTAGTTTCCTTTCTAGTGTCCAACATTTAAGACAATAGAAACTTTATCAGTCGGGATTGATAGGTTTAGTATCGTTATTCTCAATAACTTTACTTTTAACATTACCTTGTATCAATTCCATTATAATCTTTACTTCTTGAACCTCGTCCTCATCTTAACGGTTTAAGAGAATGCTCCCACTCATTTCAATGAGTCTTTGCTTTGAGAAGCAAAATTGAATTTATGAAGATTACTCTTCATTTGTTCGTTTTAGTCTTAAAACTTTCATTGAAGTGGTTGCGTTATTTTGGTCAATTACGAATTCTGACAAATCTAATTACCAAAAACAATTTATCGCTTCAAGTTACTTAATTCAATTAAGTATATTAATAACAATCCATTGTAATTAGATGTGTTAGTCAAGAATCAAAAACCTGTTTGATAATGAATAACTTTTATCTATACTCTTTACAAGAGATCCTTAGCAATGGTTCATTTGAGGTTTTAGAAGCAAATTCAAATTTGTCTTTAGTTACGATGTTTTAATGGAGATTTGAATCAAAAACGAAATGATATCGTATATGAATTGTGGTGAAGAAATAGAACAATATGATAACGGAATAATGAAAACAAAACATTCATCATTATAATAATACTTGTAAATAACAAGTAAAGCATTTACATAGTGACCTCTACCCAACTATGATAAATGATTCCAAGATCCAAATTCATATTAACTTGGGGCACGGTGTGCCGAACTACCCTTTATTAATATAACTCGGTGGATTAACTCTTTAATCGATTCTACTTTTAGAACTCTTGGTCGATAAAATTACATTAATATTTATCTCTAGCCCGAAACACATCCGGAAATACGTCGTGAATACTTTCGTTGAGTTCAACCCAAATTTCGAATAAATGTGTCCATGATCCAAACTCATATCAACTTAGGGCACGGTGTGCCGAAATACCCTTTATTAACATAAATTCGGTGGATAAACATTTATCACCCACTTCCCCTACGTAACAAGGTTTGTACCCCGGTGTGGCCGAGTGCACTCCCTCACGAAATAGGTTTTCATGGTTTCTACTTTTTGGTAAGGCTATGTCTCAATTGATTATTTTAGCGAGAGGTCATGTCAATTTATTATCTATCACATTTTAAGTGAACTAAAGCGGTGAACTGCGATAATTCTAATTGACACGGTCGATAAACTCGATGAGATGAGGATGCATGTTTTAGTTATGACGATTTAGCGATGCATGCAACATATAAATAAAATGCATAGTATAAAATAAGTCCTAGTATGGCCTTCCTAAAATAGAAAATCTAATTAACTATTACATATTTGGAAACCAACTCCATTGGTCCCTTGAACTTTGGTTTAGGCGTGCATCTCGAGATAACACCGTCTTTATGTATCGTCTTCCTAGAGTGACACCGTCTTCAAGGAACTCCGAAATAAAAAAATTACATAACAAATTACATAATTTCCTATTATACATTTGTAATTAAAAATAAAAATAAATCTATTAAATTAAAAAACGGTGATACGAGATCACAATAAATTACAACCGAATCGATATTCCCATACATTTCGGGTAATACCAATTAAAACTAAGGCCATACTAAGTAAAATTACATAATTCAAAAATTACATAAAATAAAATTATGACAATCATAAATAAAATGCAGCATTGTAATATGTATGAACATGCCCAATTTTATGCTAAATCCCCTTTAAGGAGCCAATATCGTATATTAAACAGTTTTTACGGATTTGCGTGATTCAACCTTTTTAAATCACAATAAATTACATAAAATCATATTTATGCACAAGTTAATTACCCTTACCAACTTAGGACTCAAAATTAGTCTCCACTAACAATTTGACTATAATTAACTTATATTTCTTAAAATTGTTCATTAGAGGACTCAAAATTATAATAAAAAGCTATAAACTTTAAATAAATAACAAAAATTTCAAATAAATTTGAAATTTGAAATTTAAACTCATGAACATTCTGGAAAAAATACCATGACACTCATAATGTCCAAAAACTTAGGTTAAAAATTTCGAAATTTATCGGGAAAAACATTGTTGCGGTTTATCGTATTTATTAATTAAAATCATAAAAACATGCGAAAAATTATATTTATCAACTTTTCAATTTTAGATCTGAAAAAGATAATAAAATGTAACATGTGCCGTTTTTTCTTAGTCATGAAGTATGTTTTAGCAATTATTCACTAATTAAGTCACTATTTATGCTATTTTTCATCAAAAATCCATAAATGATGCATGAAGACTTCATTAAAGCCTATTATTTTACACACATCTTTTAAAATTACATGTGACAACATACTAAATTTCTATGACCAGATTCAAAATATTTCTCATATTAACCTATTTCTCATTTAAATTCGATTTGTATCATGAAAAATCCATATTTCGAGCATAAAAACTCCAAAAATTCTGAAAATTTCCAGATCATCTAAAACTAATATATGTGAAAACATATCCAAAAACCACTGGAAAATTCGAAGTTTAGCTAATTTTCGTCCAAAAATGACATTTTTATCATAAAAATCACATTTTAATGCCAATATTAAATAAAATGAACAATAAAAATCCATAAATTAACCAAAATATCCTAAATACATTTTAGGATCAGAAAATTTTACATGCATAAATTATTTTCGTGATATATCATAATAACACAAATTTACAAGTTTTATATGTTAATCGTATAACTCGGAAAAACTATAACCGATTTGCATGCAAACAACCTTGTGCTCATGATACCGCTTGTTAGAAAACTATATCTCTTTATTTAACATATTCATATATGTGATGATTTTAATTTAGTCATAAAATTAAAAGATGATCTTATGCATGCAAACTTAAATTAAAAGAGAAGAAATCATTGTCCTTACTACATGATTTCGGTCATATGGGCACCAACAAGATCTTCTTCTTCTTAGTTCTTGAGCTATCCATAGATAAGGATGATCCTCCAAAAATCCCAAAGTAGAGATTCTCCTCTTGATTGCACCCAAGACTATCCCTTATCCCCACTAAATAATATTAGCTAGATATTAGTTTAGTAGTTTACCTTAAAATTGATTACTAACACTCATATATTACATTAATAATTTTAGTAATTTCTTTGAACAATTTGGATCAAATTTTCTCAAGTTTTTAGAGAAAATGAAGGAGACGAGAGAAAAAGCATGTGAATGAATTATCATCATATGAATGTGTAAGAGAGGAAAATAATAATCAACAACCCATCATGACAAGGGGAGTGTCACGGTTTTTGGTAGAGCCAAAATGACATCATTTCTTTTCCTTTTGCTCTTCTCAATATTATAGGTGTGTAAGAATAGGTAGAGTAGGTTTTATTAATTTATTCTTATCACATAAAATAATCACCCACTAAAGCCTACCACCCACAATATTTAGGTCCACTTCTATAAAATGGACTACCATTTTATTTTGTCAATTTCTCATTTGTCACACAATATATCACATGTAGTATGCTACATGTTATTAATTAATTTTAATGCATATTTATCACATAAATATCATTTTATGAATTAATTAAATTACATCCAATAATTTGACTAGTGATACTTGATCACATAAATAAAATGGGTCATGTAATTATAATTCACAATATCTTGTAATTATAATTAACCATTCATTCCTATCTCTATTGTTTCTTAAACAATAAATAATTTTAGTAACAAAGCATTTTATTACTACAATAAATCTTATTTAATCCCATTACAATATATATTTATTCTCTCTCACAAATCGAATTGTTCAATTTTAAAGAATTGATCAACTTGCATCGTCATACAATTAATCAACTTTATAAATAAGGGCTTCATCCTTTAGGTGTGACCTTAAGGGATCAACTGAACACCACTGTTCCACGACAGTAACGTCAAACTCTAGCAAGTTAATCGTTACCGATTAATGTTGATCAGTCGACAATATAATTGAATCATCCGTTACGTATTCTTTATATGAGATTTAATAACGATATTTAAATCATGTGATCGCACTATTGTTGAGGACACATTTCCCAACAAGTGGGTGGTTGTTGTGGATATTGGATGTGGTGATTTTGTTGGGAAAATTTGGGGTAGTGGTTAGGATTTTCATTGTACAAATAGTAAGGTAGGTTTGTGTTGACTTGCTTCTCAAACTCCCCATACCCATAGTCATACTCAAAAGATCCACCACATACTCCATATGTCAAGTCTTGAGCCATCATAGCTAAGACAAGGAAACAACTACAAGCATGGAAACTACACAAAAACGGTAAGAACAATTCTTGAGGAACAAGTTCCTCAAGGTGAAAGCAAAATCAAAATAGACAAACAAGTAAGAACTTAATCACATAGCACCATCCCCGGCAATGGCGCCATTTTGATGTGGGTGATGTCGTTGGGTCACATCCAATCAAACACATTTATAATACTCAACAAACAACTAGTTAGTGGTAAGTCGAGGTCGATCCATGGGACGGTGTGCTTTGGGTTCTAAGTCTATCTATCTCAATTTATGCTAGTGTCACAATTTGGTTGGGTTTGTAGTTGTGTCTAGACTAATGCAAACAATAAGGTAAAACAAGCAATAAAAGGAAGGATGTAAACAATTGATTAAAAGTGCTAGGATGTCATGGGTTCATAAGGAAATCATGGGAGTTGATCATACAAACATGTTTACAAAGTTGCAAGCAATTAATGTTATGGAGGAACCGAGTTGGTTTATGTTTTACGGTTCATAGGAAGAGTTGGGTCCCGGAGCCGAATCGATTAGATTGTACAACACCTACAAGTCGACTTAGTTTCCTCCTATTCAACTTCTATGCATGGTCTAACAAGACTCGAGTTGGTTTATATCTTACAAGTCAAGTTGAGTAGATAAGAGATGGTTGTAAATGCAAGGATTCATAGGCTTAGCATTTCATCAAACATAACATGTGCATAAAGTTGACATCACAACAAGCAAGCAAACTAATTATTAAAACATATTAAATTAAGCATGAATCATTCCCCATGTTTGTTTCCCCTAATTACCCACTAATACTAGCTAAAGAGACTACTCACTTATTATCATGGTAAACATGTCATTAATGGTGTCAATCATCACAACAAGTGTAAACATGATAAGAGAATGAGGAAATAAATAATAAAGAGTAAAGGAATTATACCAAACTTGAATTCCAAAATAATAAAGCAAAGAGTAATAGAAGAGAACTTGATTGATTGATGAAGGGTTGTCAATCCTCCAATAATAACCCAATAGTCTTCAATTACCCAAAAGTAACACACTTGGACAATAATTAAGGAGAGATTAATGTGAATTTTGTGGGAAGATTAAGAAGTAATCTATTCTACTCTATTCCTAATCTAATCTAAGAGGAATTTCTAATGTGGAGGCTCTCTACTCTAAAAACTTCATGCTTTGATTATTTCCAAGTGGGGTATATATAGTAGAGCTTCATTAGGTTAACTGAGGCTAAATTAGTAATTAACATTTGTGAGTTCTAAGTAGGGAATTGCTAGTCTTTTTGGAGAGATGAGCATCTCAGCTGAAGACGCCACGATCCGCTCGTCCAAGAGGGGAATCCGCTCGGATTGCTGGAGAGGTGGACGAGCGTCTTTGGGCAAATCCCCTCGGATTGTAGCAGGGGAATCCGAGCGTCTTCGAGTCTTGAACGCTCGGATTATGCTTCTTGGACGGGCGTCTTGTCACTTTGGACGCTCGGATTCTGCTTCAGAATCCTTCTTCTCACTTTCTTCTTATTCTTGTGAAATTAGTCTTTAGTTCTTGCCTCCTCTTCATACTAGTCCATCTAATATCATCAATAAGCTTCCAAGTATGCACAAAATATGGGAATTTCCGCCTAATTATCTTCTTTCCTACAAAACATACGAAATGCACTAGGAAAGCAAAATAGGAAGCATTTGACGGATAAAATGGCAATGGAATGTTATATTAGTATGCAAAATGGGCTCAATTAGGGGACTAAATGTGCGCAAATAATGTTCACATCGAAAATACGGATTTAAGGTTGATTACATGTGAGAGCAAACAAAAGATAATAAATAGTACCATAAACTAAAATAAAAAATAATAAAAAAATACAATAATTACAATGGTTTAATGATTTACGTCGAAAATACGTTTAAAACGGATAATTTTAGAAAAGAAAAGGAAGACAATTAAGGTTAGAAAACGGACAGATTAGTGGTGATATTACGATTAATAGTCGATTAATACATAAGCTTACAAGCTAGATCAAAGCAAGAAACGGAAGTTCAGAGACAGAAATCACCCCGGAATAGGCGCAACAATGCTGCGTCCCTTGGATGAGGCGCAGTGGTCACTGCGTCTGTTCCTGAGGTGAGTTCTAGCTGTGAAGCCGGAACTGCATATTGTTAATGTTCGTTGGTGAATTTAATGATCGATTATTAATGTTCAACTCAAGCAGAAGTGATTTAACGGATTATTTACATGTGAATTGGTCATAAAAGCAATAAAAAAACAAGTTTAAACGGATGACAATTAACTAAAGCAAGTTGAAGTGAATTATAAACTAATCACAATTTAGGTTTATTAATATAAATTAATTAGACTAATTAATTAGGTTAGATGATGATAAACAGATGAAATATACAAATGGCGAATTCTAGAGACTTGATATGAACAAATCGAATCGCAAAAACCCGAGTTTGATTTTAATGACGAAAACCCGCAAATATCGATTACTTGGGATTTATGTCGGATTTAAAGGTGAAAAATTAATATGAATTATTTATTATAATTATGCGAATGGAAATATGAAGAAAATAAGACAAAACGAAACAAAAGAGGAGAATCAACGAAGAACAAAGGAAGAAGAAGAAAGGCAGAAACTGCGGTAGCCTCAGGAAGAGGCGCAGCAGATGCTGCGACTCTTCGAAGAGGCGCAGCAGTTGTTAAGTTTCTTCTCGACGTCTGTCTTCTGTTAATCCGTGAAAATAGTTTTGATAAAGGGTTTTATAAATCGGTTTTGAACATGCTTTCGACGTAAATCTTACATTAATTTATACAATAATAAAGATACAATAATAAAACATGGGATTTACATGTGGGAATTATCTATATGCTTCCCTTTAATTATAAGGATTATAACGAATTTATTATGATGCTAACAAGTCATAAAAGAAAATTACATAAACAAAATTGAAGAGGTTGAAGAATTAACCTTCGGTCCTAGCTAATATGGCCTATGAACAATATTGCAATGATATTCTCCTATCAGTTACACCCAAGATGATATGAGATATGCCTTTGTTCTTCTTGCTAGAATCGATCCCCAATCCACTAATTAATTAGGGTTTTTGTGTTTTGTTTTGATGAGAGAATTAGGTTAAAAAATTAGGTTAAAAATGATCTCTCTAATCTCCCTTTAAACCGAGTATTAGGAGTGATTAGGGTAGATTTTCTCTTCTAATTTTCCGGCCCATTTCAACCGAAATAATAAGAGGATATTTCTTCTTATTTTCGGTTTTTTTCACCTACCAAAATAAGGTGATTAAATCTTCTTATTTTTGGTAGTTTACAAAATGTATATAAAGTGTATAATTCATAAATTGTCATTTAATTTATTCCGTATTAATAAGTCTACATACAACAGCTTGCAGTCGATTAATTAATGCCGGTCTGTAATAATATATTATGACAATATCTTATAATATATACTTTAACTATAAATATCGCATATTTATAATTAGCTAATTAAATATAACCGATTACATTTAATTACGAATTAACATCTTAATTCGTTTTAGCTAACATTATATACATTAATTAAATATAACTTATTATATTCAATTTACGAATTGACAGTTAATTCGTCTCAGCTAATATTATTTAATCGGCATTAAATAATCGTCTCATCAATACGTTGACTAACTGTTTAGTCATATAAGGCATCAATGTGATTACATTTCCATAATCACATTTCTCAAGCACATCCTTTAGGTGTGACTTTTAGGGACCAGTTGATCACCGCCATTAGTATGATAATAACGTCAAACTTTCTAGCAAGCAAACCGTTATTAGGTAATTGTTAATCAACTGATAAAATACGAAGTATACCCTTGTGAACCTATAAGAGATTTATAGATGTTATCACACTAATTTGTGGAGGACACAAGCTCCAACAAACTCCCACTTGTCCTCATCACAAGTGTATGTGCGATAACCGATTCTCATATCCTAAAATTTATCCCACTCAATGTAAAACATTTTGCAAAATCCGTATTCACAAAGGTCATATTTTACAAGTGATCAATACCAAGAGTGGTTTCCCCGACTAGAGAGTAACGTAACTGATAAACGAATCATCATTCGAGCATGGCCATGCATTTCAGTTACAACTCCTCGAGTGGCCCTGAGAAATAACTAAACCTGATAAGGGTTGGATATTTTCCTCAACTCGAATCCTGCAGATGTAAGCACAGTATGAAATGACCCAGAAAAATCTACTTAGTCTCCAGTTACGACAAACCATGAGAAAGAAACCAAAGTCACCCAAAAACTGCCTTAATCTCAAGAGATAGTCGATAGTCAAAAGAATCGACTCTAGGAACACAATGGACGTCCAATCCCCGACCTGGCACCGAATTTTTTTAAACATTTAGGACTCCATTACGTTGTCACCAAAAATTTGTCCTACGAGGTATCGTTATAATCTCGCATCTGTGATCGATCAGTCTACCGTTTGACTTATGGCTCGTTGAACCCACCATCAATCGACTGCACAATATAATAGCCAGAGTTATCAGCTCATTAAGGCGATTACGGACCAAAACAAATATAATGTAATTCAGTTCACTTTGTGGCGTTCAATGTTGTCGGTACAATCCACATGAAAAACAAAATATTATAAAAACGATGAAGTTATAAATGGTATATGAAATAGATAATGTATCAAATCCATAATCAACTACTACAACTCAGGAACACGTTTAATTCCCATGGAAATAACGTGCCCTTCATGCTTATCAAAATTCAACGGTTTAGTGAGAGGATCCGCGATGTTGTCATCCGAAGCTATTTTGTCAATCACTATCTCTTCTTGCTCCACGTAATCATGGATCAGGTGAGCTTTCCGAAGTACATGTCTAGACTTGGTGCTAGACTTAGGCTCCTTAGCCTGGAAGATGGCACCTCTATTGTCACAATAGATGGTGATCAGGTCATTCGAACTAGGAACTATCGTAAGTCCTTGTAAGAATTGACGCATCCATATAGCTTCCTTAGCTGCTTCCGAAGCGGCATAGTACTCGGATTCAGTAGTAGAATCTGCTACAACATCCTGTTTGAAACTCTTCCAGCTGACCGCAGCATCATTAAGAGTGAAGACGAACCCGGACTGAGATTTTGAATCATCTCGATCCGTTTGGAAGCTAGCATCTGCGTAACCGATTGCTCATAGTTTAGTATCTCCTCCATAAGTTAATACCCTATCCTTAGTCCTCCGTAGGTACTTAAGGATGTTTTTAACAGCTATCCAGTGTGTTTCTCCTGGATTATTTTGGTACCGACTCGTCATACTCAATGGATATGCCACGTCTGGACGTGTGCATATCATGGCATACATGATTGATCCTATTGTAGATGCATAAGGAACACGACTCATGCGCTCAATCCCTTCAGGCGTCGTGGGTTACTGAGACTTGCTCAACTGCATCCCAGACGTCATTGGAAGGTTCCCCTTCTTGGAGTTGGTCATGCTGAACCTTTCAAGAATCTTATTCAAATAAGACTCCTGACTTAATGATAACGTCCGTCGTGATCTATCTCAGTAGATACGGATTCCCAATATGCGTTGTGCCTCACCCAGATCTTTCATCTGGAAATGGTTCTTAAACCATCCTTTAATTGAAAATAAGAGAGGAATGTCATTCCCAATCAAGAGTATGTCATCGACATACAATATCAAGAAAACAATCTTGCTCCCACTGATGTGACCATAATTAGAGCATATTTAGTCCCCGAATTAGCCTTGTTCCCATGCTTTTTAGTGCATATTTGGGTCATTTATTGTCTTTAGTTCTTTGTTTTGCATTTTCTTTGAGGTTTTGTGTCCTTGG
This sequence comes from Silene latifolia, assembly GCF_048544455.1. Taxonomy (NCBI): domain Eukaryota; kingdom Viridiplantae; phylum Streptophyta; class Magnoliopsida; order Caryophyllales; family Caryophyllaceae; genus Silene; species Silene latifolia. The sequence continues at coordinate 92,020,657 of NC_133537.1, read as the reverse complement.
TAGGAAAGGAGTGCAAACCTTGCATTTTCATGGCAAAACGAGACTAAATTGATTGAATTCAATGACCAAGCATCAAGGAGAGACAAGATTAGAAGGCCTTTGTACATACTATAGTAGATGGGCAATGATGAGGAAAGATCCTTGCATCCCCGAGGAAATCCCCAAGGATTTTATGAAGAAAAGGGAAGAAAAGAAGAAGAAAGCACGCTGCATGACAATCCGTGCGTCTTCCCAAGAAGACGCCCGTCCCCCAAGCGACAATCCGTGCGTCTTCCTTACAAGACGCCCGGGCAGCAACCCTAGAAGACGCCCGTCTTCTCCCAAAGACGCCCGGGCAGCAACTCACGAATCCGGCAGTCCCGTGCCTAAGACGCACGGATTCCAAGACAGCACAACTTCGTTTCTTCAAGCTTCAAGAAAGATGCCCATCCTTCCAAAAATACCGGCGTTTCCCTAAGTAGGGACTTAATCGTCATTTAAGCCCTTAGTTAACCCTAATTCCTACACCTAATCCCCACTATAAATACCCCATTAGTCTAATTAGAAGAGCATGTTCTTCTTAGCAATCTTTAGTGTAGTTAATATCAATCAAATCTCTCTTTAATTTTTTAATCAACAATTAATCAAGTTTTAATTCAAGTTTTATTTCCTTAATCTCTCTTTTGTTCATCCTTTATTTTGGGTAATTGAAGATTATTTGGGTTATTATTGGGAGATTGACAACCTCTCAATCAAGCATCAAGTACTTCTTTTATTCTTTGCTTTATTATTGGAATTATTAGTAGGTATAATTCTCTTAATCCCTTTTTAATTATTGCTAATTACTTTCATTTGTTCATCATGTTTCACTTTGTTGGTATGATTGACAACATTGCTAGCATGTTCAACATGATAATGAGTGAGTAGTTCCATAGCTAGGGTTAATGGGTAATTAGGGGAAACCAACATGGGGAATGATTCATGCTTAAATTAATATGCTTTCATGGTTTATTTGCTTGCTTGTTATGATCTCAACTCATGCACATGTTATGTTTGATGAAATGCGAGCCTATGAATCCTTGCATTTTTTACCCATCACCTATCTTTTCAATGAGACTTGTAAGACATAAACCAACTCGAGTCTCATTAGACCATGCATGTTGTTGAGTAGGGAAGACTAAGTCGACTTGTAGGTGTTGTACAATCTAATCGATTCGGCTCCGGGACCCAAACTTTCTTAGGATTGTAAGATATAACCCAACTCATGAAGGAAAAGTAGATCTATATACTTAACATATTCATATATGTTTTAATTTAATTTGTCATAAAATTAACAAATGATCTTATGAATGCAAACAAATAAAAAAGATGAAGAAGAAATGTTCATCTTACATTGGATTTTCGGTTTTAGGGCACAAGAGAGATCTCCTTCTCTCTTGTTCTTGAGCTTTCCTTTTGGATGAACAAAGACCCAAGTGTAGGATCTCTCCCAAGGAATTATACCCAAAGCACACTCTTAATTAAAATCAATATTATAAATACTAGTACAATATTAATTTTGTAAGAAAAATTGACCCAAAATAATTTTGGTTTTTGTCTACTAAAACCGGGTAGGAGAAAGAGGAAGAAAGGAAAATATTTTTATCTCTCTAAAAATATTTTTGATGAGATGAATGAATGAAAATTATCACACACACATGCATATGGTGAATAATCAATTTTAAGTAAAAGAACCTTTGTTCTTTTCTAAGGGAAACCGGGTAGGAGGGTGGAGGAAGGCCAATGCATGGGCTTGGTGCTCTTCCACAAGAGACACTAGGTATGCATGCCTAGTTGTAGAAAAAATGATTACATCTTCCACTAATTTTAATTAACATTATAAGAATATGTTAATCACACCCAATATTTCGGTCCATATGGATAACATGGAATCCATTTTATTTTTGTCAATTGTCAATATGTCACATGTCATATGTTACATAAATTTGTTATGTATTTTTAACATATTAAAAATCAACGTATTAATAAAAATACGTCATATACAAAAATCGACTTAGTAATTCATAATTACTTGTACCAAAATATTTTACCAATTATAAATCACAACAAATTGTATTTATAATAATTCATTCAAATTTAATTGTTTCTTTAAACAATAATTTCATCTGAGTAATGATACAATTCGATTACTCAGACCGTATCTCATTTAATCATATTATAATGAAATACGTATATATTACTTCCAAAATCGTCCGTCAATTTTAAATAAATTAATTGACCCATAACGTTATACGATCAATTAATTAATCAATTAAGAGTGTTGCCCTATAGGTATGACCTAGGGGATCAACTGATCACCACCGTCGCACGACAGTAATGTCAAACTCTAGTCAGCCAATCATTACCGATATATGTTGATCAGTTGACAGTAAATATTACTTCCCAACTGTATTCTTTATAATGAGATTTAAACATGTGATCATCATGATCAACGGTCGTGATCGCATTATTGTCGGAGGACACATATTCCAACAATCTCCCACTTGTCCTCGACAAGTGTGCGTCACCAATTCTCTTGTCCTTACTATCTCCCACTTAATGCAAGGTGTCATTCAGGTCGTACTTGCAAGTGATTATATCGAGAGTGGTTTCCTCGATCTGGAGAATAACTGATTGACCGGATTTATCCACCATGGATACATTCCGAGCGTGGCCACGCATTTCCAGTTCATTACTCCTCGAGTGGCCCTGAGATATATTTATAACCCTGACTAGGGGTGGACAATTCCTATCGCACTCATTCCCTTCAACTAGCCACAGCCATCATAACCCAAAATATGCCCATTTGACCCCATTTACGAAGGTCGTAGTAACACAAATCAAAGTTAATCTGAAACTGTGCCATCTTAGGCGAATAGTCTTTAGTCAAAAGAATCGACTCATTTGAATACTATAGCAGCTCTCGCCACGACCAGGCTATATAAATTTGCCAGAACTCTATAAGCGGTCATAAGGCCCGCCAAAATGTTCCTAACAGTCTGCCTATGTGATCAACTAGTCATCTCACATGACTCTATGGCACTTGAACTTGCCATCAATCGCATCACACTCTAGTCACTTCAAGACGTCACCTCATACAAGTGACTATGGGCAAATACTATGTTAATCCGTGTTCACTTTAACGGGTTTCAATTGTCACTACAACCCGTTTGGATGTAACAATGTATAAATTAAAGATAAAAGACAAATATGATTGTGAACATGAACAAAAACAACACTTTTATTTCATTTCAAAATCTATCAAAAAATTTGGTACACGTTTAAGTCCCATGGACGCAACATGTCCATCATGCTTAGCCTGCGATAAAGGCTTGGTGAGCGGATCGGCTATGTTGTCATCCGTCCGAACCTTACAAATCGCAATTTCCTTTCTCTCAATGAAATCTCTTATTACATGATATTTTCTAAGTACATGTCTAGATTTATTACTAGACTTTGGCTCCTTAGCTTGGAAGATTGTCCCACTATTATCACAATAGAGAGTGATGGGATAATTGGTGGTAGGTAATTCTCTTAGACCTTCCGTGAATTGCCTGATCCACACAGCTTCCTTGCGACTTCGATGCTTTGCAATGTACTCACCTCCGTTGTAGAATCCGCGATTCTGACTTCCTTGAAGCTTCTCCAGCTAACGGCACCACTATTGAGCATGAAAACAAAACCAGCTTGTGATTTCATGTCATCTCTATCTGTTTGAAAACTTGAGTTCGTGTATCCATTAACACACAGCTCAGTTTCTCCTCCAAACACTAGGATTGAATCCTTAGTTCTTCTTAAGTACTTAAGGATGTTCTTGACAGCAATCCAGTGACTCTCACCTGGATTTCCTTGATATCTACTCGTCATGATCAAGGCATACGAGACATCAGGACGTGTGCATATCATGGCGTACATGATTGATCCGACAGCGGAAGCATAAGGGATCGTCTTCATGCGTTCAACATCATGAGGTTCGGAGGGAGATTGTGTCTTGCCCAATATTGTCCCAGTTACCATAGGTACCAAACCCCTTTTTGATTTGTCCATGCTGAACCGTCGAAGAATCTTATCAACATAAGACTCTTGACTTAGTGCCAATATCCTCTTGGATCTATCTCTATGGACCCGGATACCTAATATGCGTTGTGCCTCTCCTAAATCCTTCATTTGGAAGTGGTTACCTAACCACTTCTTAACAGAAGACAACATTGGAATATCATTTCCAATGAGTAGTATGTCATCGACATACAAGATTAGGAATACCATTCTCCTTTATAACATGATTGAATCGATGATTCCAACTTCTAGATGCTTGCTTAAGACCATAAATGGATCTCTTAAGCTTGCACACTTTGTTAGGATTTTTAGAATCAACAAAACCTTTGGGTTGTATCATGTACACCTCCTCTTCTAAATGCCCATTTAGAAAAGCGGTTTTGACATCCATTTGCCATATTTCATAATCATGAAATGCGGCTATCGCTAACAAAATCCGTATGGATCTTAGCATGGCAACGGGGGCGAAGGTCTCATCATAATGGAGACCTTGGACTTGGGTAAATACCTTTGCCACTAGCCTAGCTTTGTAGACATCGTCATGTCCTTCTATGCCATTCTTGATTTTGAATATCCATTTGCATTGAAGGGGTCTTGCCCCTTTAGGCAAATCTACCAAGTCCCAAACTTGGTTTTCATGCATAGAATCCATTTCGGACTTCATGGCTTCAAGCCATAAGGAGGAATTAGGACTAGAGATTGCGGTTTTGTAGGTAGCGGGTTCGTCACTTTCTATAAGTAACACATCGAGTGTTCTATCTTCTTCGATAAGTACCACATATCGATCGGGATGGCGAATTACTCGACTCGTTCTTCTTAGTGGAGGAGGTATAACCGCGTTAGACGACGAAGGAACATCTTCTTGCGTCTCTACCTCGGTTTGTGGCTCTTGAACTTCGTCAAGTTCAAAATTTCTCCCACTCTGTCTCTTAGAAATAATGTCTCTTTCTAAGAAGACAGCCTCGCAAGACACAAACACTTTGTTATCTTGAGGTTTATAGAAGTAGTATCCACGAGAATCCGAGGGGTAACCTACAAAGGTGCATTTTTCGGATCTTGGGGCAAGCTTGTGGTCATTCTTTGTTTTGACGTAAGCATCACATCCCCAAATCCTCATATAGGATATATTGGGAACTTTTCCTGTCCACATCTCATATGGAGTCTTTTCGGTGGATTTAGTGGGACTATTGTTCAAAGATCTAATTGCGGTTTGAATCGCAAATCCCCAAAACGAGTTCGGTAACTCGGTTTGACTCATCATGGATCGAACCATATCAAGTAGGGTTCGATTTCTCCTTTCGGCAACACCATTTAATTGTGGTGTTCCAGGTGGAGAAAGTTGTGATATAATACCACAATCTTTCAAGTGTTAATCGAATTCAAGGCTAAGATATTCCCCACCACGATCGGAACGTAGTGCTTTTACCTTTTTGTTCAATTGGTTCTCTACTCTGTTTTGAAATTCCTTGAATTTCTCAAACGCTTCACTCTTATGTTTCATTAAATAGATATACCCATGTCTACTTAAGTCGTCGGTGAAGGTTATAAAGTAGTCATAATTACCACGAGCGGTGATACTCATTGGTCCACACACATCGGTGTGTATGAGTCCCAATAGCTCACTAGCTCGTGTCCCTTTACCAATAAAAGGATTACGAGTCATTTTGCCAAGTAGGCAATATTCGCATGTACCATATGATTGATAATCAAATGGTGTAATCACATTAGTCGAAATTAATCTTTTGATGCGATTCTCGTTTATGTGACCTAATCGACAATGCCAAATGAACGCTTCACTTGGGTCACTTGATTTGAGTTTCTTTGATTAAATGTTATAAATATCATTAGTCGGATTTGAGGTCTCTAAAATGTAAATGCCATTGATAGAGGAAGCTTGGCCTATAACCAAGTCGTTCCTAGAAATAGTACAACGATTGTTCTTAATGACAAAACAAAAACTGTCCATGTCTAGCATGGCGATTGAAATAATGTTTTTAGAGAGTGTAGGCACATAAAAACAATTATGTAAATACAACTCAAATCCGTTAGGCAAAGCTAAAACATAAGTTCCTTTGGATTCGGCCGCTACTCGAGCTCCATTTCCAAGGCGTAGATCCACATCTCCCTTGCTAAGCCTCTTCACATCTCTTAGACCCTGTAAATGATTACAAAGGTGAGAACCACAACCGGTATCTAGTACCCATGTCGTAGTGGAAGTATAATTTATATCAATAACATAAATTTCCTTAGGAATTTTACCTTTTGGAGTGATGATTCCTTCCCTTATATTTCGCAAATATACGGGACAATTCCTAAGCCAATGTCCCATGCCATAGCAATAATGGCACTCATCATTAACTTGCTTGAAGTTTTTGTTTTTCTTTCCCTTCTTCTTGAACTTTTTGCCCTTTGAAGCAAGAACTTGATTGCTTGAGCTCCCACTAGTTTTGGCATCTTTATCTTCCAGAGACAAAGACCCTATAGATTGTATGAGGTGCTCTTCCTGAGACGGGCTCACACGAGATCTAGTAGTAGTAGGTGGTTTAGAAGAAGTGATGAAGTTAAGGTTTCCATCCGAACCTATCCCAAAATGAAGTTCTCTAGTAGTGTCGAAATCATTGTTGGAGCAAACGTCGTCAAAAACATTGTGGTAAGACTCAATAGTTATCGGTGCGGTAGCGTTTGATGGATTCATTGTAATGAACTACAAATATGGAGGAAAAGGAAATATTAACATTTGTCTTTTTAAATCATACTTGTAAAAGATTAACAAGATATGAGCATTTATATAGTGACCTCTACCCAACTATCATAAATGATTCCAAGATCCAAATTCGTATTAACTTGGGCACGGTATGGCCGATGAAACCCTTATCAATATAACTCGGTGGATTAACGTTTTAATCGATTCTACTTTTAGAACTCTTGGTCGATAAAATTACTCTAATAATTATCTTTAGCCCAAAACACATCCGACAAGGGCACGGTATGGCCGATGAAACCCTTATCAAAAACTTTTGTTGAGTTCAATCCAAATTTCGAATAAATGTGTCCATGATCCAAGTCCACATCAATTTAGGCACGGTATGGCCGATGAAACCCTCATCAATATGAACTCGGTGGATAGACATTTATCACCCACTTCCCCTACGTAACAAGGTTTGTACCCCGGTAGGGCCGAGTGCACTCCCTCGCGAAATAGGTTTTCATGGTTTCTTCTATTTGGTAAGGCTATGTCTCAATTAATTGTTTTAGCGAGAGGTCATGTCAATTTATTATCTATCACGTTTTAAGTGAACTAAAGCGGTGAACTACGATCATTCTAATTGACACGGTCGATGAACTCGATTAGAGGATGATGATGCATGTTTTAGTTATGGCGATTTAGCGATGCATGCGACATATAAATAAAATGCAAACATAAAAATAAATCCTAGTATGGCCTTCCTAAAAAAGAAAAACTATTTAACTATTACATATTCGGAAACCAACTCCATTGGTCCCTTGAACTTTGGTTGTGGAACGCATCTCGAGGTAACACCGTCTTTATGTATCGCCATCTTGAAGAAATCCGTCTTTGGGAACTCCGAGATAAATTAATTACATAGCAAATTACATAATTTCCTATTATTCATTTGTAACTAAAATAAAATAAATCTATTAAATTACAAAACGGTGATACGAGATCATAATAAAATTACAACCGAATCGATACCCCCATACATTTCGGGAAATACCAATTAAAATCTAAGGCCATACTAAGTAAAAATTACATAATTCAAAAATTACATAAATTAAAATTATGACAATCATAAAGAAAATGCAGCATTATAATATGCATGAACATGCCCAATTTTGTGCTAAATCGCCTTTAATTAGCAAATATCGTATATTACTCGGTTTTTACGGATTTGCGTGATTTCAACATTTTATAATCACAAAAGTTACATAAATTCATATTTATGTATAAGTTAACTACCCTAACCTCTTAGGACTCAAAATTTAGTCTTCACTAATTATTTGGCCATAATTAACTCATATTTCTAAAATTGTTCATTAATGGACCAAAAATTACAAAAATAAGCTATAAACTTCAAATAAATCACAAAATTTAAAATAAATTTGAAATTTGAAATTTAAACTCATGAACATTCTGGAAAAATACCATGACACTCATAATGTTCAAAACATAGGTTAAAAATTTCGAAATTTTTCCGGAAAAACAATGTTGCGGTTTATCGTTTTTTTTAACAAAATAATCATAAAAACATGAGAAAAATTATATTCATGAACTTTTCAACTTTAGATCTGAAAAAGACAATAAAATTCAACATGTGACGTTTTTTCTTAGTCATAGATTATGTCTTATTAATTTTTCACTAATAATGTCACTATTTATGCTATTTTTCTTCAAAAAATCATAAATCATGCACAAAGACTTCAATATAGCCTATTATTTTACACACATCTTGTAAAATTGTATGTGATAACATACTAAATTTCTATGACCAGATTCGAAATTTATATCATATTAACCTATTTTTCACCTAAATCCAAATTTAATAATGAAAAATCCATTTTTCGAGCATAAGAAGTCCAAAAATTATGAAAATTTACAGGTTATCTCAAAATAATATATGTGACAACATATCCAAAAATCATTGGAAAATACGAAGTATAGCTAATTTTAGTCCGAAAATGACATTTTTACTCATAAAATCATATTTTAATGCCATTATTGTATAATATGAACAACAAAAATCCGTAAATTAACCAAAATATCCTAAAAACATTTTAGGACCAGAAATTTTAACATGCATAAAGATTTTCGTGATATATCATATTAACACAAATTTTACAAGTTTTATATGTTATTCTTATAACTCGGAAAAACTTTTAACCGATTTGCATGCAAACAACCATGGCTCTGATACCGATTGAAGGAAAAGTAGATCTATATACTTAACATAATCATATATGTTTTAATTTAATTTATCATAAAATTAACAAATGATCTTATGCATGCAAACAAATAAACAAGATGAAGAAGAAATGTTCATCTTACATTGAAATTTCGGTTTTAGGGCACAAGAGAGATCTCCTTCTCTCTTGTTCTTGAGCTTTCCTTTTGGATGAACAAAGACCCAAGTGTAGGATCTCTCCCAAGGAATTATACCAAAAGCACACTCTTAATTAAAATCAATATTATAAATACTAGTACAATATTAATTTTGTAAGAAAATTTGACCCAAAATAATTTTGGTTTTTGTCTCCTAAAACCGGGTAGGAGAAAGAGGAATAAAGGAAAATATTTTTATCTCTCTAAAAATATTTTTGATGAGATGAATGAATGAAAATTATCACACACACACATGCATATGGTGAATAATCAATTTTAAGCAAAAGAACCTTTGTTCTTTTCTAGGGGAAACCAGGTAGGTGGGTGGAGGAAGGCCAATGCATGGGCTTGGTGCTCTTCCACAAGAGACACTAGGTATGCATGCCTAGTTGTAGAAAAAATGATTACATCTTCCACTAATTTTAATTAACATTATAAGAATATGTTAATCACACCCAATATTTCGATCCATATGGATAACATGGAATCCATTTTATTTTTGTCAATTGTCAATATGTCACATGTCATATGTTACATAAATTTGTTATGTATTTTTAACATATTAAAAATCAACGTATTAATAAAAATACGTCATATACAAAAATCGACTTAGTAATTCATAATTACTTGTACCAAAATATTTTACCAATTATAAATCACAACAAATTGTATTTATAATAATTCATTCAAATTTAATTGTTTCTTTAAACAATAATTTCATCTGAGTAATGATACAATTCGATTACTCAGACCGTATCTCATTTAATCATATTATAATGAAATACGTAAATATTACTTCCAAAATCGTCCGTCAATTTTAAATAAATTAATTGACCCATAACGTTATACGATCAATTAATTAATCAATTAAGAGTGTTGCCCTATAGGTATGACCTAGGGGATCAACTGATCACCACCGTCGCACGACAGTAATGTCAAACTCTAGTCAGCCACTCATTACCGATATATGTTGATCAGTTGACAGTAAATATTACTTCCCAACTGTATTCTTTATAATGAGATTTAAACATGTGATCATCATGATCAACAGTCGTGATCGCATTATTGTCGGAGGACACATATTCCAACAACTCAATCCATCACAACAATAATTGCTTGCTTATAATTTGAGAACATGTTTGTATGATCAATTCCCATGAATCCCCTATGACCCCATGATACCCTAGTGCTTTTTATAAATTGTTTACAACCCTTTTCAATTCATCTTGCTTGTTTACTTTTATTGCTATTTAGTTTAGTGACCTTCTACATCAACCCAAATTGTGACACCCCTAAGACACCACTAATTGCAATAGAAATCTCATTTCAATTCCCGTCCCTTGGGATCCGACCTTTACTTGCCTCTTTACTAATTATAGAGTTGTTTGTGAAGCTATAAATTGTGTTTTGGTCTAGGTGCTCCTAACGACAAGTTAACGAAAAGATTAACTCCGACCAAAAATGGTGCCGTTGCCGGGGACGGTGTTAACTTGATTTAGATTTTCTTATATTGTTATTAGTTGTGTCTTTCTTTGCCTTGGGGAAGTAAAACTCCTCAAGGTTTGTTCTAATTGTTTTCGAGTTGTTTGTTATTTTGCATGTCTAGTAGGTCACAAGGTGACTTGTTACCCTTTGATCGTGAAATTGAAAGAACTTTGACAACCAATGGAAGACTTGCTAGGAGAAATTTGAGAGGTATTGGTGAGGTTGTAGACATTCAACCAACTATTGAGTTCATCAACCCTTTTGCAAGAGAAGGTGAGGAGAACCCAACACAAAATACAACACAAAATCAACCCACAATGCCTAAGTTTTCATCACATTCCGTACCCACCGAGGAGAACCTACCCAATGGTACTCCCACACCACAACATCTAACCGGAAATTTCATTGCCAAATCCGCATTGATCCAATTAGTCGAAAGAAGCCAATTTGGGGGGATGCCTAGTGAAGACCCTCACCCTCATATGGAGGCTTTTTGCGATTATTGTGATGCGATTTCTCAAACCGGTGTAACTCAAAACCAAATTCGATGGGTCTTATTTCCCTTTTCCCTAATTGGCACAGCGAAACAATGGTTGAAGAGCCTTGATGAGGCCACTCTCGAAATTGATTTTTGGAAAAAGTTGGCTCTAGCTTTCTACAAAAAGTTCTACCCACGGAAAAGACTAACATGCTAAGAGCTCAAATTACGGGTTTTAAGCAAAGGGATGAAGAATCTTTGTATGAAGCTTGGGAGCGGTTCAAAGGAATTTGTCGCTCATGTCCTCACCATGGACTTAGCGAGTGGTTCTTGGTACAACAATTTTGGAACAGTCTATATGAAGATTCAAGGAACATTCTCAACATGGGATCAAATGGAATGTTCACCGAAGTTGATGACAATCAAACTTGGAACAAAATTGAGGAAATGGCGGTCCATAACTCACAATATAGTAGACTTCGCAAGGCTACTAGAGGAGGAAAGCATGAAGTGGACTCCGTTACTCAATTGGGTGCTCAACTTAGTGCTCACATTGATACCATCAATTTGAAGTTTGAAAAGGTTATGGCTAGACTTGAAGAAGCCTCAAAATCACCAAAGCATCATGTTAATGCCATGACGGCATCATCATCAATCCCAAGTGGGATATGTGAGAATTGTGGAACTTTGGGACATGACCCAAGTGAATGTAGGGGAACAAATGAACAACTGAATGCTTTCCAAGCATACAAGAGTGGTACCCCTTATTCCAACTATTACAATGAAAACACCAAATTCCATCCAAATCTCTCATACAAAAGCCAAAATGTTCAAAACCCTCAAACAACATACACCCCACCTCACATGAGAAACCAAAATCAAAGACCCTTTTACAACCAAAACCAAGGTTACCAAAATCAATCTCCATACAATCAACAAAATGACAAAAGTTTTGATGTTCAAAAAGCGGTCCTTCAAATGCAAAAGAATCAACAAGATTTTTTCACTAAAATGCAAAAGGATAGTCAAGCAAAGGAAACCACCATCAACAACATCCTAGCTCACAACAAAATGTTGGAAACCCAATTGACTCAACTAGCATCTTCAAGCTCACAAAGACAAAAGGGGCAATTAACACCTCAAAGTAATCCCTCAAGACATGAAACGGTTAGTGCCATTCACTTGAGAAGTGGTACAAGGTATGAAGCACCGAAGAAGAAAGTTGAGGATAAAGTTGTGGAAGCTAGTGACAAGGAAGAAATTGTGCAAAACTCCAAGGATGAAGAACCATCAAAAGAAGAAATCTCAAAGAAAAATGAAGACAAGGTCAAGGAGAAGGAGCCCATTGTGATTAGACTTCCTTTTCCAAGTCGTCAAGCCAAACCTAAATTTGATGACCAACTTGGAAAATTTATGGAAATTGTGAAGAATTTGGAAGTCTCAATTCCTTTCACGAAATTAATCAATCACGTGCCGGCCTATGCGAAATACATGAAAGACATCCTCACAAAGAAGAAGTCGATCCGGAAGCTTGAGACTATCGCCTTCACTAAGGTGAGTAGTGCAATACTTCAAGGGAGTTCACCTCCAAAACTCAAGGATCCGGGAAGCTTCTCAATACCGTGTACCATTGGCGACACCACGATCAACAAAACCTTATGTGATCTAGCGGCTAGTGTGAGTGTTATGCCGTACTCGGTAAGTAAAAGGTTGGGGATGGGAGAGATTAAATGCACCAATATCACACTCCAAATGGCCGATAGATCGACGACGACACCATTAGGGATATGGGAAGATGTTCCCGTACGAATTGGGAAATTTTTCATCCCGGTGGACTTTGTCATTGTTGATATGGAAGAAGACTTCAACATTCCAATCATTCTAGGAAGACCTTTCTTACACACCGCGGGTGCGGTGATTGATGTAAAACATGGAGAGCTCACTCTTGAAGTGGGAGATGAGAGTATAACTTTCAATCTTGACAAGACCATGAGAGCTCCCCGTTTGCATGAACCATGTTTTATGATTGATCATTATAGCCGGAAGGATGATAGGAAGAAGTCGGAACTCCAATGGAAGAAGAAAATTGAAGATGCTCCATTCAAAGAGCAAGTGAATCATAACAAAGAGAGTTGTCTCTATCAACTCAAGAGATCTTTAGTGATCAAGTAGATGAAGTTTGTGGTCTTTGGGACGATGAGTTTGAAGGGATTTTCAATCCCTATATTGGTAATGCTATCGATCAAAATCGACAACAAGGGCAAAGATCTATTGAAGATCTTTATCATGACAATAAACAAGCTTTTGATTACTTCTTCAAGGTGTTGAGCAACATCAACAACACCTTGGACATGCCCCCATGACATCTCACTAAGGATGAGAGTTTGGTGGAGTCCTCCCTAAACCACCATTTTTAAATATTTCTAACTCCTAACTCGCATTTTAATTCTCATATTGCATTTTTGTCATTTTTGGATTTTTATGCCTTGATCAAGATAATTATCATGTTTGAGAGAAGTGAGGGAGGGACTAATGATTTCAATTGATGTGTAGTGCTTTAGCTTAGTGTGGGGATAGCAATTGCCTAGGCTATCCATGCCTTAGTAGTGCCCCCACAATGAAGAACACGAGATTTTGAAGAATGAAAAAATGACAAGGGATATGCAAGTACACGGATGGAACTACATCCGGGTAAAAGGGGAAGAATCCGAGCGTTTTCAAGAGAATCCGCCCGTCTTCAGGCAACCCGGGCGTCTTGGTCAGAATCCGTCCGTCCTTCATGAGCTGAATTTTTGAAATTTTGGGACTGTTAGCAAATCCGGGCGTCCTGCAAAAGAATCTGCCCGTCCTCAAAAAGACGCCCGTCCTGCAAGAGAAGACGCCGGTCTTTTTGGCTGAGAAAAACAAGAAAATCCCTGGAAAGGAATCCGCCCGTCTTCACTGAAAGACGCCCGTCCCGCACTTGAACAATCCGAGCGTCTTTACTGAAAGACGCCCGTCTTTAGGCGAGAATTCTGAAGCCTAGAATAGACAGAATCCGGGCGTCCCGAAGGAAAGCCGCCCGTCTTCCCCCTGCATTTCAAAATTTTCGGGTCTTTTATAAACCCCCTCCCACATTCATTTCTTCATTCCTTCATTTAAAACAGTACCCATAAACCCCAATACTCAAAACCCTCATCCTCTCCATCAAAAAAACAATATTTCCTCAACCACATCCATCAAAATCAAATCAAAACATCCTTCTAACAAAAATTAATCACTCCTCTTTCAACAAAAATGAAACCAAGCACCAAAATCTTCAGCCTTTGAGTCGATTTTTGAATTTATAAAGGCAAAGCCTTTCATCTTAAAATCGATTTGGGTACACTTGAGAATTAAAGATTTTCACTCTTTTCTTGGTTCAAGCATCAATGGCAAGGACAAAAGGAGCAACAAAGGCACCAAAGGCAAAGGCACTCTGAACAAGACAAAAGAGTCTTCAAGCAAAGAAAGCCTCATTGGCTATTGTGGTAGCTAGCTCAAACTTGGAAGTGCAACAAGAACAACCTCCATTGGAAGCAACAACATCCACTACTCCGGAAATTGCTCAACTTTCGAACTTTTCGGAGGTAATTTTCATTTCCAAATCCCATAGGGAAACTTTTGCCAAGTTTGCTAGAAAATCCTTTCTATCCACCAAGTTTATTTGTGAAGATGCCTTAGATAAGTTGGGTGTCCTTGAGCAAACTAGAGCCTTCTTTAAAGCCATGGGGTTGTACAAATTGTTTACAACAAAAGAATTGACATACCCCTCCCTTACCTTAGAATTCTTGAGTTCCTTAAAAGTTACAAAGGTTGAGACCATGGAAAACATCGAGTTCCGCCTAGCTAATGTTAGTAGGCGCATATCCTTTGAGGAAATGAGTAAAGTTTTGGGTCTTGATGATTCACATAGTTATTTCAAGAATGTTGGCAAGTATGACCCCGCTCCTCTTTGGGAGGCAATTTCCGGAAGGAAATTTAAGAACTATCATGCTTGTCACGCTTTATTAGTCCACCATCCGGGCATTAGAGTGTGGCACAAGGTCATAGGGAACACCATCATTGCAAGAAAAGACACCAACCACTTTACCAAGCTCGATTTTGTTCTTCTTGAGTCGGCCTTAAACATTGGAAGGGAATTCACCAAGCCTTTCAACTCTCTAAGGCTTTTGGTAGATAGATGGCTAAATGTTGATTGTAGGAAGCAAGGCACTACCGTTATTGTGAATGAAGGTCTAGTCACTCTTTTGGCTAAATACTTTGATCCGAACTTCAACAAGGATAGCAAGTATGTGGCGAAAAAGGATGGTCATCTCATTGATATTGATACTATGATAAACAAATACAAATGGGTCTCTCATAACCCTCTTGACACCAAGTATGGGTGGCTCACTAGTGAGGCTAGATCTTTTACTTTGCCTTCGAAGATTTTTCGTTTAAGTGTCCATCGGACCAACTATCTCCTTCCCCTCTCAAAAGAAGCCGAATACATTATCCGACAACAAAGGGATGAAATTGAAATGCCCTCCCCTTCCATTGTCACACCACCCTAACCTTTTAAGTACCAAGAGTTCAAACCCGAAGGTGTTGAAGCAAGAAAAGATTATATGACTCTTCTTATGCAAGAGATGCACAAGCAAGCTTTTAAGGATCGGGAAGATGCTTACTTAGCCCAATATCCACCACTCCTTCATTTAGCTAGGCAAGGACTCCTTGATCCTTCATGTCCTTTGCCTAGTTGGGCAGATAGGGAAGTCTTCTTTCCGAGTGCATCTAGGGATGAGAGTCCGGGTGACGATGAGGTTGTCGGTGATGCGGTTGTTGATGGCATTGATGAAGAGGCTAGTGAAGAAGAAGAAGAGGATGATGAACAAAGTGAACAAGAAAGTGAAGAGGGAAGTGGTGATGAGTCCACTTCTATTGAGGAAGATGATGATAGTGATGATATGAAGGAAGATTAGCAAGCTTTGGAGGCTCCTACCCTCTTGAGGTTTGTCTACTTCTTTGTTTTATTTATTTATCTTGATCATGATTGGAGTAGTCCTAGCAACATAGAGGACTAACACCTCGGTCCCATTGAGGTGTTCTTATTTCATTGTTCCCACTTTTGAAAATCCAAAATGACAAATTTAGTTTCATGCATTGCATTATGTGTGCATGAACTACACCCAACCATAGGACATTAGCAATAATGTCTAACTCGGTTTGGGGAAGTACATACATACACAACGGGAGGTAATCTAAATTATCCTCTCCGTCATAAACAAAAAACCATGCATCATGTAGTGTAGATTAGTGTAGCTTGCATTTAGTGTAGAATTCATGCATCATGCTTGCATGATTTCCTATCATTTTGGGCATTGAGGACAATGCCCATATTAGTGTGGGGATGGGGAATTCTAACTTAACTTCTATTCAAAAATCCAAAAAAATTGAAAATTTCAAAAAACCATAAAAATTTGAAAAATTGAAAAACCAAAAACATGTTCATTTCCTTTGTAGTATAGTCGTGTATATATTATTGTATATATTGTGTTTCTTTTACCCTTGTTCACATTGATCGACTACACCACATCCGAGACATGAGGATATTGAAGACCGCATGGTATGATCTTTCCAATCTCATTTTTCCTCTTTATGTTAATGACTATGTGGCTTTATTTTGATTGATGCGGTATAAACAATGTGAACTTAGTACTTGCATTTAGTTTATATGGCATATAAGTTGGTAGAAGCATTTGCATTAGGATGTTTATATATTAGTTGCATCATGGCATGTAGTTGCATGTTAGAAAATTTTTGCGAAACCGTCTACTTGGGAAGCTTGACAAGTGTATATAGGCCCTAGTAGATGCTTTTTATTCTTAAGACTTTGCTTGTTAGAATACTTGTAAAACACCCTAGGATGTGTCATGCTAGTATCCTTTGACCCATGGATTAAGGCCTAGTCAAGAGTACCTTGTGGTGTGATAACTCCTTGGCTACCATTTATTCCAAGGTGACCCTTGAAACCATGCATCCATCCATCCATCATCCATGTTCTACCATATTTTTGTCATCAAAGGGAATGGGCACAAAAAGAAATCAATTTGAGTTCAATGAAATGAAAAGTGAAAGAAAGTTTGCAAAAATGCATCAAATGAAAAGAGGAGCAAAAATAGAACTCCTAAAGCTTCAAATATAAGCCACCCTCACTACATATAGGGTGACTTTGAAAATGTTCAAAAGAAATGCAAAGAAAGTTGTCAAGTGTTGAAATGCCAAAAATCAAAAGAAATGGCAAGAAAGTGTTCTCAAATGTTATATGCTACAAGAAATTGGTGGGAAAAACAAAAATGAAAGCAAACTCCAAAAGTGAAACTCAAATATCTATTGATCCCTTTATCCACCGTATCCATTTTTGTGCATGGTAGAGAGGGGACGACCCTTCTTCTTGTCTAGGCAAGAGGGGGAATTCCGCGATCCTCCAGTGTTTCTAACACCATAGGGAGTCTACTCTTGACAAAAGCATTTAACGATTGAGGACAAAGGTACCCTAGCTTGACACAACTTGGAGGTGATTTATTGGTATCCTTCTAGGCTTAGTAGTTTGAAGAAATTGCATCTATGAAGGAGTATGTACCCTTGAATTGCTTCCCTTGTAGATAAATTCCGCCACTTAGATGAGGAAAGTGGTTATTCTTTTGTAGATGCATCCATTATTTGATTTTTGTGCTTAATGTTTGGATGTGTCGCCATTTTTGGCAAGACCCACCTTGCCTTGCAAGAAGACATCCTACCTCATGGTTGTCTTGTTGTGAGTTGAAGGGGCGGAGTGAGACCCGCTAATTGTCTCATATCGGCTATGTTATTAGGTTAGTTTAAAATAATAGTCCTAGTCTTTGTCACCTCTTTACTCGGGACGAGCAAAGGTTCGGTTTGGGGATATTTGATGTGACCATAATTATAGCATATTTAGTCCCCGAATTAGCCTTGTTCCCATGCTTTTTAGTGCATATTTGGGTCATTTATTGTCTTTAGTTCTTTGTTTTGCATTTTCTTTGAGGTTTTGTGTCCATGGTAGGAAAGGAGTGCAAACCTTGCATTTTCATGGCAAAACGAGACTAAATTGATTTAATTCAATGACCAAGCATCAAGGAGAGACAAGATTAGAAGGCCTTTGTACATACTATAGTAGATGGGCAATGATGAGGAAAGATCCTTGCATCCGCGAGGAAATCCCCAAGGATTTTATGAAGAAAAGGGAAGAAAAGAAGAAGAAAGCACGCTGCATGACAATCCGTGCGTCTTCCCAAGAAGACGCCCGTCCACCAAGCCACAATCCGTGCGTCTTCCTTACAAGACGCCCGAGCAGCAACCCTAGAAGACGCCCGTCTTCTCCCAAAGACGCCCGGGCAGCAACTCACGAATCCGGCCGTCCCGTGCCTAAGACGCACGGATTCCAAGACAGCATAACTTCGTTTCTTCAAGCTTCAAGAAAGATGCCCATCCTTCCAAAAAATACCGGCGTTTAAAGTAAGTAGGGACTTAATCGTCATTTAAGCCCTTAGTTAACCCTAATTCCTACACCTAATCCCCACTATAAATACCCCATTAGTCTAATTAGAAGAGCATGTTCTTCTTAGCAATCTCTAGTGTAGTTAATATCAATCAAATCTCTCTTTAATTTTATAATCAACAATTAATCAAGTTTTAATACAAGTTTTATTTCCTTAATCTCTCTTTTGTTCATCCTTTATTTTGGGTAATTGAAGATTATTTGGGTTATTATTGGGATATTGACAACCTTTCAATCAAGCATCAAGTACTTCTTTTATTCTTTGCTTTATTATTGGAATCATTAGTAGGTATAATTCTCTTAATCCCTTTTTAATTATTGCTAATTACTTTCATTTGTTCATCATGTTTCACTTTGTTAATATGATTGACAACCTTGCTAGCATGTTCAACATGATAATGAGTGAGTAGTTCCATAGCTAGGGTTAATGGGTAATTAGGGGAAACCAACATGGGGAATGATTCATGCTTAAATTAATATACTTTCATGGTTTATTTGCTTGCTTGTTATGATCTCAACTCCTGCACATGTTATGTTTGATGAAATGCGAGACTATGAATCCTTGCATTTTTTACCCATCACCTATCTTCTCAATGAGACTTGTAAGACATAAACCAACTCGAGTCTCATTACACCATGCATGTTGTTGAGTAGGGAAGACTAAGTCGACTTGTAGGTGTTGTACAATCTAATCGATTCGGCTTCGGGACCCAAACTTTCCTAGGATTGTAAGATATAACCCAACCCAATCCATCACAACAATAATTGCTTGCTTATAATTTGAGAACATGTTTGTATGATCAATTCCCAAGAATCCCCTATGACCCCATGATACCCTAGTTCTTTTTATCAATTGTTTACAACCCTTTGCAATTCATCTTGCTTGTTTACTTTTATTGCTATTTAGTTTAGTGACCTTCTAAATCAACCTAAATTGTGAAACCCCTAAGACACCACTAGTTGCAATAGAAATCTCATTTCAATTCCCGTCCCTTGGGATCCGACCTTTACTTGCCTCTTTACTAATTGTAGAGTTGTTTGTGAAGCTATAAATTGTGTTTTGGTCTAGGTGCTCCTAACGACAAGTTACTGAAAAGATTCACTCCCGACCACCCACTCGACTTGATATATAAGCATGGTTCCTCGACCGATTGAGTGAAACCATACTCTTTTATCACTTGGTCGAAACGATGAGTCCAACTCCGAGAAGCTTGCTTAAGTCCATAAATGGAACGCTTAAGCTTGCACACTTTCTTAGGATTTTCAGGATCTATGAAACCTTCGGGTTGTACCATGTACAACTCTTCCTCCAAATAACCGTTTAAGAAGGCGGTTTTTAAATCCATTTGCCAAATTTCATAGTCATGAAAAGCGGCAATCGCTAAGATAATCCGAACGGAACGCAGCATAACTACGGGTGCAAAAATTTCATCATAATGCAAACCGTGCACTTGAGTGAAACCTTTTGCCACTAGTCGTGCCTTACAGGTGTCTGGTTGCCCGTCTACAGAATGCTTTATTTTGTAAAGCCATTTGCACTGTAGAGGTTTTACCTTATTAGGTAAATTAACTATATCCCATACGTCATTCTCATACATGGAGTCCATCTCGGACTGCATGGCTTCAAGCCATAGCTTTAAGTCGGAACAGGTCATGGCACCTTTATAGGTAGCGGGTTCATTACTCTCTAGGAGAAAAACGTCACTCTCCTCGACCATACCAATATATCTGTCCGGAGGATTAGAGACTCTACCCGACCTCCTAGGTTCCTCAGGAATATTAACCGTATCATCAGTTGGAGGAACAACTTCCTCCATCTGTTCCTCGGTTGTTGGTTCTGGAATCTCCGACAGCTCGAAGGTTCTATTACTTGTCTTGTTCTCGAGAAATTCTTTCTCTAAGAACGTCGCACTAGCCGCAACAAAAACTCGATGTTCGGTAGGCGAATAGAAGTAATGACCAAACGTTCCTTTTGGATAACCAATAAAGTATGTCTTGACCGATTGCGGACCGAGCTTTTCCTCGTGTCTCCACTTGACATAAGCCTCGCAGCCCCAAACCCGAATAAAGGACAAGTTATGGACCGTTCCCTTCCACATTTCATATGGAGTCTTGTCGACAGCTTTAGTCGGACTTCGGTTAAGTATAAGAGCAACTGACAACAGAGCAAAACCCCATAATGAATCAGGTACTACCGTGTGACTCATCATGGATCGAACCATGTCAAGTAAAGTTCGATTTCTCCGTTCGGACACACCATTTAATTGAGGTGTTCCACGTGGAGTTAACTGTAAAACCATTCCACAGTCTTTAAGGTGTTGATCAAACTCATTTGAAAGATATTCGCCACCCCGATCTGAACGGTGTGCTTTAACCTTTCTACCTAGTTGGTTCTCAACCTTGTTCTGGTATTCCCTGAATTTCTCAAAGGACTCACTTTTATGTTTCATCAAGTAGACATATCCGTATCTACTCAAATCGTCCGTGAAAGTGATAAAATATCTATAGCCATCTCTAGCGGTAATTGACATAGGTCCACAAACATCAGTATGTATGAGTCCTAATAGGTCACTAGCGCGCATTCCAACACCTTTGAAGGAAATTAGAGTCATTTTGCCAATGAGACATGATTCACACGTGCCAAATGTGGAAAAATCGAATGCGGGAATAGTCCCATTATCGACGAGTTTCTTTACACATTTTTCATTTATGTGTCCCATTCGACAATGCCATAGATAGGTTTGATCTTTGTCACCAACCTTTAATATCTTTTTATTCATGTGTAATATTTCCGTGGTTTGATCTAAGATGTAAATTCCATTTATGGAAACTGCTTTGCCATGAATAATTTCATTGAAAGAGAAAATACAGCTATTATCCTTTATTTAAAAAGAAAAACCGTCCTTATCAAGTACGGAAACAGAAATAATGTTCTTAGACAAACTGGGTACATAGTAACAGTTATATAAAAATAACTCAAAACCACTAGGGAGTTGGATTACGTATGTTCCCTTCGAGACTGCAGCAACTCTAGCTCCATTCCCGACTCGCAGGTCCACATCACCCTTTCCGAGAGGTGTGATGTTTTTTAGGCCTTGGAAATGATTACACAAATGAGAACCACAACCAGTATCAAGTACCCAAGTTTCGAAACTTGCATGGTTAATCTCAATCCTATGAATATAAGATGACATACCAATAGGAGTGACGCGGCCTCCTTTTATGTCCTCACGGTACACGGGACAATTCCTCCTCCAATGTCCAGTCTTGTGACAATGGTGGCAATCAATATCACCGCCCTTGCTCTTTGCCTTGCCTGTGAGCCACTAGTCTCACCAGGCCCACTCTTACCGTTTCCTGGCTTCTTAAACTTTGGCTTACCTACAGTTAGGTTGCCTGGAGCTTTGCCCTTACCTTTATTCTTGTTGGAAATCATGAGAACATCCTGCTTCATGCTCCCACTCAATTTCATATCCTTCTCGGTCTGTACGAGTAGTGAGTGTAGCTCATAAGGGCTTTTCTTTAAGTCATTCATGTAGTAGTTCGCCCTGAAAAGGGCAAAACCATCATGAAGAGAATGAAGCATTCGGTCAATGACTATGCACTCACTGATTTTGCAATCAAGTGCCTCCAATTTCTCGACATTCTCAATCATGTTAAGAATGTGTGGGCTAACCGGTTGGCTCTTTTGTAGTTTCACATCAAAGAAGCGACATGTATGCTCATAAGTAACGATTCTCGGTGCTTTTGAGAACTCGTTAGTGAGCGTGGTGAAAATCTTGTTTGCACCTTGGGCAATGAAGCGTCTCTGCAAATTGGTTTCCATTGCAAAGATGAGTACGTTCTTTATCGCACCCGCTTCAATGACGAAATCACTATAAGCAAGTGACTCGTTAACTCCTGCATTGGGGCCTGGGTTTAACGGTATTGGCTCGGTTAAGTACTTGAGCTTACAAGTCGCAATGGCGGCATTCCGTAGTGCTGCCTCCCGATCCAAAAGTTGGACCCATCATTCTTCAGTCGTGTGAACTGATTTATGTTGTCCATAAAAACTTTAAGCCAGGACTCGCGTCCAAGTGTGGCACTCGGCATTGGGATTTTGTTATTTCCAGCCATTTGTTGTAACAGTATTATCAAAATAAACGTATTCTACACTGCGAAAAGAAGAATAAAAATAACAAGCATATGCATCGTTATGATTTAAGTCTTAATGCTAAACTGTTATAAGCGAAGACTCAAGCATTTATACAATTGACCTCCCTCAAGAATTATATAAATGATCCCAAGACTCAATTATCTGCAAATTGATAAGCCAACCTCTTGGCTAATTCTACTGTTAGAATTCTTGGTCGATAAATTTCTGTAAATTCTATCTTTAGTCCATCATAATCACGAGAAACTCTTCGGACTATAATGTTGAGATAAACTAAGTCAACACAAACTACTTACCCAACGTAGAAGGGGTCATATTATGCCTACCAACGAAGAAGGGATTCATAATTGTTTGCCCTTATAAAGACTAGTCTAAATTCCGTTTTAGAGGAAGATCCCATCAACTTTATTTTAATTCATTTTAAGTGAACTAATATCTAGCATGCGTGAATGAATAAACTAAGGTGATGCTTAAATAGTGTGACATCTGTATGTCTATGAAAACTAACATTCAATCTATATGAGTCAATTTTCATGCATTTTAGTAGGTGGTTTGGTTTAGGCGGAAAATGATGCACTAACTAGCATGTGAATGAAAAGCAATGAGAACGGTAAAACGTAAAATAAAATAAAGTCCTAGTGTGGCCTATCTATCAAAATGAACATAAATACAACTTTGGAATCCATCCTTGGACCCGAGAAGCTTGTCTTGATGTTCCATCTTGATCCATGTAGCGGGAGTGAGCTCCAATCTCCATCTTTAGTCTTCTCAAAAATTACAACTTAAAATTACATAATAAACCTATTTACATTCTAATTTCAAAACCGTAATAAATAAAGAAAACCAAATGGAGATACGAGATCTCAAATTACATTAAAAATTATGTTTCCATCATTACGAAAACATAATTTGACTAAGGCCACACTAGGTATTACAAATTACAACCGATTGGAAAAATACGTAAATAAATCCATTCAACGATTCATTCAACTAAAAAATGCATCAACTAAAAAAAATTAAACATGCAAGACATAATTCCTTAATTACGTAGATTAATTTCCCAAACCACCTATTTAATTGATCAAATTAAGTGACAATTTCTCAATTACTCACTATAAATTTAATCTTAATTCACATTAAACTTGTAATATGAATTTAATCCAACATTATTTTAAACTTATTTAAAATAATTAGGTATCTAAAAATTGTGAACTTCTTCACAACAATTAATCATACATTATAAATTTCAATGTATAATCAATATAGGCAAAAACAAACCAAACAAAAAAACGAAAACAATCCCTTTTTTATTTCTGGTCTCGGCAAAACAGGAGAAAAAAAAATTATTTTTCAGCACGGCTAAAAAAAACAGAAAACATAGTTTTTTCTTTCTCATTTCGGTAATTCTACAAAAACTGAATCCAACAGTCCTTTTTTTTTTTATCTCGGCATTTCAGAAAAAAAACGAAACATAAAAAAAACAGAAACTTTTTTTTCTTTATGTTCTCGGCTGAAAAAAAAAACAACAGCCCTAATTTTTCATGTCGGCAAAATGCCCTAACAACAACAAAAAAAAACAGGTTTTTTTATTGTACTCGGCTGAATCAAAAACAAAACAGGCCAAAAAAATATTTTTTTTTTAAAGATAGACAAAATCGTTTATAATTGGTATTAGAACAAGATTAACATATTAATTAATGAAACATGATTAACCTTATATGCCAAAAACTATATAGCAAAAACAATTTTAACATCAACAAGACGATTTCCATTTACATTTTAACTTAATCTATCATTAAATCAAACATCTACCAATTCTTCATATAATCATTTTAACTGATTAAAACAACAATATGAAAAATCAAAATGGAAATATAACATAAAAAACAAGGACTAATACTCGGTTGGGAAAAAAAAATTCTTCTCGGCAAAAAAAAATTTTTAGCCGTGTTTTTTTTCCTTTTTCGATTCAACAATTTCTTTTAAATTCAATTTATGAAAATCATCAAAAAATAAAATTCTTGGCCTTGGCTCTGATACCACTTGTGGGAATTATCTGTATGCTTCCCTTTAATAATAAGTGTTTTAGCAGGATTTTCCTGAAAGGATCCGGCCTATTTATTACGTGATCAGGGTATCTAGTTCTATAAATTAGAAATAAAAGTATGAACGAATGACAGAAGAGAATATGATATAAATTGTGTTATTATGTTTTTAATATAGGCTAAATACAAACATGCGTATAAACTCAAATACTAGAGAGAAAATAGAGGATAATTTGTGATATATATTGATTAATAAGCAAAAAGTGTATCCCCTTTACAATTGTGTTTTCATTCTATTTATACTTCTCAAATGATAACGTTGGATGCTGTTCAACGTTCCTCTTAGCCGTTGGTAGCTACTTCCTGAAATATAGCGCACACCTCCTATTAATCCGCTTGACTGAGTCCTCTTCAATGAACGTGGGCTTCTTTCCTTTTATACGATCGATTATATGGGAATAAGATGCTTTTGGAATTGGACTTGGTCTTCCATGAAAATAGGGCATGATCATTTCCTTTATGTGATAGTCACATTGTCCGGTAATTCAATACGGCTGCTCGAGAGGTCTTCCAGGCTATTCTATGCTTTCCTTCGAGGCTTCTCTTTCAAGTATAAGGCAAGTGATTGCAATAATAGCTAGAATGGTCCTGGTCTTCGTCTTCTTTAGTCACCTTGTAAAGTCCGGCCAGGTTATGGTCAGGCTAGGCTAATCTGGGCCTAACAATTGCCCCTTGACATTTTACCCGTGCTGAACCAGGCCAGGGGTGAGATGTCAATTTTTACCGGGTTAAATAATAAAGAGAATTATACTTAATCAATTACTCTTAGACTCCTAGTTACCGTTGGACACCGTAACGGCTAGGTGATGTCATCTTTGAGAGTTTTGCAATTTCTAGGGTTTTCATGCCGTTGCTCATCTTCTATA
The DNA here is from genome assembly GCF_048544455.1 of Silene latifolia. Taxonomy (NCBI): domain Eukaryota; kingdom Viridiplantae; phylum Streptophyta; class Magnoliopsida; order Caryophyllales; family Caryophyllaceae; genus Silene; species Silene latifolia. The sequence continues at coordinate 91,994,798 of NC_133537.1, read as the reverse complement.
AATACGGTAAATTGGACGAGATTATTCTCCACCAATTTTCCTCCACTTTCTTTGCTAAATTTTCTTCTCAAATTCTTCCCTACTTCTCAAATCCTGTTCGCTAGTTTATACTCTTTAAATAATTTAACTTCATCACAATAAATCTGACAATAAAAGACATGGGAGCCAAAAAACGTCCTGCATCCCAGAGAGTTGCTGCTGCTGTTGAGCCTGAACCCACAGACATCCAAGAGGAAGAGGTGAGGGAAATTGATCCTCCTGCTCGTCTTTGTGGCTTTCAAGTATCCGGATTACTTTTTTTTACCGCTCTTCAATCTCTGGATTCTTCTTTCCCTGAGGAAAACTTACTAAAAACAAACTATGACAAGATTCTAAAGGAGAAGAAAATAATTCCCGAGTCAATCGAGGTATGGATCCCGAGTCTTGTCCGGTCGGGGCTAACTCGTATCACCTGGCTGGTTCTGTATTTTTGAATAGGCGTTCAAAGCAGGCTGTAAGTTACCTTTTACTCCCTTAATGATTGACACCATTCGTGCTATGGAGGTATCACCTTTTCAGATTATGCCAATGGTTTGGAAACTTGTCCATTCTATTGAAAATTTATGTGCTAAACACAGTCTTGTAATTACTATTAATGATATCAAGGCAATATATCACATGAAAAATCCTGTTGACGGTCGTTTTAATTTGAGAATCAAGTCAAAAATGTCTCCATTAATCACTAACCTAGATTCTGGAGATGATAAAGGTTGGGCAAAGACTTTCCTGTTTGTCCGGACTGAGACTCTGGGATCAGGCTTTGATTATCTGAGATATCCTTCCTTGGAGTGTGGTAGGTTCCCTGTACTTTTATTTTGCAATATATATTACATGAGATTAGTGGATTTTGATTCTTACCTGTGTAATTTTGACGGTTTTTGCAGCTCCCGACCGAGTTTTGATCCTCTTGATGAGGAAGCTATTTCCAGGATAGAGGCTTTCCTTGCTATTCCTGAGGAAGAGAGGGCCTGGCCAGCTAGTTTGGGCAGGGAATTGTTGCCCCGGTATATGAAGGCCAAGCTGACTGGGGTTAGAGTACCCAAAGGCAAGCCTAGTTCCACTGCTCTTTCCTGTACGTCTTCTGTATGTCTTTATGTTAACTGTTATCTTCTTGTCATTTCTCGTTTGATACTCACGTATATTTTTTGTATATTCAGTATTTAGGTCTTCTGCTAGGTTGGCCAGCTTTTCTGCAAAGGATTTGAAGGCTGGGGTGGCTAGGATTGCTGAACAGTCCAAGAGCCAGGAGGCTAGTGGGAGTGACAAAACGCTTGATATCCTGGTTTCGATGTTCACCTCCTCAAGATCCACCTGGGTAGTGTCACCACCGAGATCGTCCGGGCTCGAAAAGAAAGAGGGAAGATGTTATCCTGGAAGAGGAGGAAGGAGAGAGAGAGACTATCCAGGCTCAGCCAATTAGGAGTATAAGGCAAGTGCCTGCTAGGATTGATGACATGGATGATGCCCGGGCACGGATAGATGAGTTTTCTGCAAAGATGAGCGACCAGCTATTGTCTGCTAGTACCCTTGAGTCGTCTACCAGAGTGGTTTCTATTCTGACTTCTCTTGTAACAAGGGCTGCTGAACTTGCTTCCCAGCCTAGGGAGGTTAGTTGTAAAGGGATATTTTTAATTGTTCATGTGCTTTTTGTTTTGCCTTGTATTTGGCTGATTGATTTTATATCTATGTAGGGATTGGATGCCGGGTTGGCTACTGCTTGTCAGCTCAGGGATGCCCAGGCCAGGGTTTCTAGTTTGGAGAAAAAACTGGATAAACTTAACCGTGACCTGCACACATCCAGGGGTAATGAAGTAGTACTTCAATCTCAGTTGGGGGTAGCCAGGGAGGCTACCAGGGCTGCTATAGTTTGTGAGGTGGCTGCAAAAAATGCTGAGAAGGATGTCAGGCAAGAGTTGGAGGCTGAGAAGTAGGCAATGCAGGATCAGTTGAGAAGGAATGAGGAGCTTGCTGCTGAGAAGGAATTGGTGGAGGCGAGGTTGGCTGATGCTGCTCAGTACTTCTTCGGGAAAGGCCGGGTTGATCCTATGAGGGATCCGAAGTCTGACCGGGCTAATTGGAATCCGGACCGGGATGAGATAGCTTTGGACGCTCAGTATCCTGATTTGGCCAGTATGGGTCAAGAAGAAGAAGTGGATTCTCCTCCTTCCAAAGCAAAGTCTGATGACCAGGAAATGGCGGATGGTTGTGAGTCGGTCACTGGCTCAAAGATAACTTAGTTTTGTTTTTCTTTTAGGTTTTGGTCTATCCAGAGGGAATGTCCCTGGAATGAATATTTAGAAACATTTTTTCGCCCATCCAGGGGGGATGTCCCTGGAATGGATGGTTATTAGGTGTGTGGTAAGGCCAATTATTTTGGATGAATAAATATTTGGTCTTTGTTTGTTTCTTTTTGTGTTCTGACAAAGTACTTTTGTGATGTTGGATGTGTACTGGATCTGACCAGTTGACTGGATCGGGCCAGTTTTTGTGCTGGATCTGGCCAGTCTTTATTGTATATTATGGGTGGGGTTGTTGCCTGTCTGGAGGGCTTACGTCCCCTGCCTGTCTGGAGGGCTTATGACCCATCTATGTTATACAAGTCAGGAAGGAGTTTTCCAGATTTGTATGTTTAAGTGGAGCTCAATATTTAAGGCCTGTTTTGCAACTGAAATTTGGATATCAGTTGGATATTTGATGGGGGTGGCCCCCAATCTTTAAGATTTGTTTTAAAAATGCAATATGTAAAACAAGTATTGAAGATTTCACTAAGTAAATATGAGAACATAGATAAGTACTTGAGCACATAATTTGAAGAAATCATATACGACATTTATTCATATAATTGCAAGTATCATACATGTAGTTTCCAGGCAAGAAATGTCAAGGTGAAGAATTATACCTGGATTGAGAGGTGTATTTTATATGTGAAATAGTTTTAAATGTGCAATATTCCAGGCTCTTGGGATCATTTCGCCGTCCGGGTTTGTAATCTATAAGCTCCCCGCCGACTATTGAATCAATCGGATAGGGACCATCCCAGGTTGGGGCCAATTTGCCAAAGATTCTTTTCTTTTGTGTTTTAGAATACTTTCCCGAGGACAAGATCTCCTACCCTGAATACCCTGGCTTTGACAGTCTTGTTGTAGCTTTTCGCAACTCTTTGTCGATATCGCTAATCGATGCTTGCTTTGCATCTCTTAGCTCTTCTGTTAAGTCCAGGCTATCCTCCATTAGAGGTATATTGTTTGTTATTGTGTTCAGGCTACATCCGGCTGATGGAATGTCCACCTCAGCCGGGATTATCGCTTCACATCCATAGACCAAGGAGTAGGGGTTTGGCCAAAGTGGATGTTTTAGGCGTGGTTCGTCGAAAAGGACCGGGGGGAGCTCTTCACCCATCTGCCTTTTCTTCTTTCCAGCTTTTTCTTTATGCTGATGATTACCACCTTATTCTTGGATTCTGCCTGACCATTAGCTTTTGGATATCCTGGTGTGGATGTTACCGTTGATGTTCCATTGAGCACGTAAGGTCACGCTTTCTTTTTCCTACAAATTGCGTGCCATTGTCGCATACTATTTCAGAGGGGATGCCATATCTACATATGATGTTGTGTTTGATGAATGCTATGACATCCTTCTCCTTAACTTGCCTGTATGATTCAGCTTCTATCCACTTGGAGAAGTAATCAGTCATTGCTAGCATGAAAACTTTATGTCCGGGTGCTTGAGGTAGTTTTCCTACTATATCCATGCCCCAGTTCATAAATGGCCAGGGTGCGGATATGGAATGTAGTTCCTCAGATGGTTGATGGATATATGGTCCGTGAAACTGACAAGCTTTGCATTTAGAGCTGAAATCCAGGCAATCAGCTCTCAAGGTAGGCCAATAATATCCTGTTCTAAGTACTTTGCTTGCCAGGCTTCTTCCACCTTTATGATTTCCACAGTATCCTTCATGGATTTCTGATAATATCTGCTCAGCTTCTTGTGGTTCCAGGCATCTGAGGTACGGACCGGCCTGCGATTTCTTAAAAAGCACGTTGTCAATAATAGTATATGAAGCAGCTTTTATTTTTAGTGCTTTGGCATCTTGCTTGTTTAGGGGAAGAATTCCTTGTTGTAGCCAATCATAGTAGGGTTTTGTCCAAGAATTGGCAATATAAATTGGAAGCTTTCATTTTATTTATTTATTGCAGGTTCTAGTAAATGTACAATGGGTATTTTGTCGAAGTCAAGGGGACTGAAGTTGGATCCTAGGCCGGCTAGAGCATCGGCCTGGGTATTCAAATCCCTGGGAATTTGGTCAATATTAAAATTGCGAAATTTTGATTTTAACATTTGAACAACATCCAAATAAAGCATCATCTTTGAGTCTTTAGCTGTATATATCCCATTTACTTGATTTGAAATAAGGAGGGAATCAGTACGTACCTTTAGGTTTTGTACACCCAGGTCAATACATACCTCTAGTCCAGCTATTAGGGCTTCGTATTCTGCTTCATTGTTGGTGGCTTCAAATGCACAGCTTATAGCCTGTACTATCTTATCCCCCCGTGGCGATTTTAGTACTACTCCCTGTGCCCGTGCCCCTCATGTTGGCCGCACCGTCGACAAATAGGGTCCATTCTAGGTCCGCTGGTCGCCGGTCGGTTTATTTACTTCTTTTATTAGGTCGGGTTCTAGGGTTGGACTAAAATCACCACAAAGTCTCGCTAGTGCTTGTGACTTAATTGCTGTTCTTGGTTCAAATGTTATGTTGTATGTGCTTAGTCAGACCGACCATTTACACATTCGTCCGGATAATTCTGGCTTCCTAAGTACAGATTTGATAGGAAGATTGGTTCTGAATATTATAGGGTGGCTTTCAAAGTATGGTCTTAATTTTGTGCAATTCATGATTAAAGCTAAAACATATTTTTCAAGCAGGCCATACCGATCTCTCGCATCCATGACTTTTACTTACATAATAGACGGGTCTTTGTTGTCCGTCTGCTTCTTTGACCAAGACCGCACGACAAGAAGCCAGATCGATGTATACTGTCAGGGGCTCATCTTTGATTGGTTTTGCCAGGGAGGAGAGAGGATAGATATATCTTTAGGTCTTCAAAGGCGGTTTGATGATCGGGGGTCCATTGAAAGTCCTTGTTTTTCCTTAGTAGGTTATAGAATGATTTGCACCTCTCTGATGATCTTGAAATGAACCTGTTCAGGGCCGCTATTCTTCCGATCGTTTTTGTATGTCTTTGACTGTCTTTGGTGGTTCTAGCTCCGAAATAGGTTTGATCTGTTCAGGGCTGGCTTCTATTCCTCTTTTTGTCACCATGTAGCCCAGAATTTGCTTGCCGAGACTCCAAGTGGCATTTTTGTGGGTTGAGCTTCATATTGAATTTCTCCAAAGATTTGAAAGGCTACTTCCAGGTCTTTGACGTGGTCTTCTGCTTTTTTTGACTTGACTACCATGTCATCTATATAGACTTCCATGGTGTCTCCTATCTGGTCTTTGAACATTATGTTGACTAGCCTTTGGTAGGTTGCACCCGCATTTTTAATCCAAAGGGCATAGCAAAGATAACAATATATACCTCGTTCGGTGATGAAAGCTGTGCTTTCCTGGTCTCTGGATGCATTTTTATCTCGATTGAATCCACTGAGGCATCCATGAATGTTAACATTTTGTGGCTGCGGTGGCATCTACCATTGCATCGATGTGTGGCAGGGGAAATGGATCTTTTGGGCAGGCTTTGTTTAAGTCGGTGTAGTCTACACAGACTCTCCATTTGCCATTTTTCTTTTGGACGACTACTACGTTTGCAAGCCAGTCAGGATACATTACTTCCCTGATCATTCCCATGTCTAGTAGCTTGTCAACTTCTTGGTTGATGATTTCATGCCTCTCTGCAGCCGAATTTTCTTCTCTTTTCTTTGTACAGGCTTAAAGGATTTGTCAATATTTAACTTATGAGTAATAACATAAGCATCTATACCAGTCATATCAAAATGTGACCAAGCAAAACAAGACATTTTAGTTTTGAGAAAGTCGACCGCATTTGGTCCGATTGAGTCGGGTGCATCCGACCCTACAAGTACTTTCTGTCGAGGGAATTCTGGGTCTAATGTGACTTCTCCTGTTTCCATCTGTGATTGTGCTATATATTCTTCCCTGACAGGTGACTTTAATTGCTATGCAAGGGACTTACCCGACTTTGAGGGTTTCAAAGCCCGAGTGTAACATTCCCGAGCCGTCCTCTGTTCTCCTCTCGATGGTGGTTATCCCCCATTCTGTTGGAATTTTCACACATTGATGGTATGTTTATGGGATTGCTTTGACATTGTGGATCCAAGGTCTGCCCATGATTACATTATATGAGGATAGGAAATCCATTACTCCAAATCTTTCATATGAAGCCACGCCTTCCACATAGGTTGGCAGGATGATTTCTCCCAAGGTGTTCTTTGTTTCTCCACTGAATCCAACCAGGACGCTGGATTTCTTGATGATCTTTCCTTCGTCTTTCTTCATAGCTTTAAGGACGTCAAGCATCACCAGGTTGATTGAACGCCTCCGTCTATCGTGGATTCTTGATACCTTTCTTTGTACCAATTTGCATGGTGATTACCAGTGTCATGGTGTAGATCGATATTCCCCGCAGTCCGAGTCATCAAAGGTAATAGCGCGCAATGACTTGGGTCCGGAAGGAGGTTGAAGTCCGGATTCCCTGGATATTCTTTTGGCAAATGAGCTAGTCGGACCACGATTTCTAATCCTCCATTTATGAATTTGACTTCATAGATGGGGGAGGAGGAGGAGGGTCTCTCGCTTGTTTCTGGATCTCTCTTGTTTTGTCCTTCATCTTTATTCTTTGGCTGTTGGAATAAATCCTTCAAGAAACCTTTCTTGAGGAGATATGCCACCTGTTTCTTGAGCTGGATGCATTCTTCTGTGGTGTGTCCGATATCCTGATGGAAGTCACACCATCTCGTTGGGTCTTTCCCGGGATTGTCGATTTCTTGGGCCATCCGACCGTGTCTCCCGGCTTTCTAGGCGTTTAATTAATCCTGCAGTATTAATAGAGAAGTTATATTCAAGAATAGTTGGTAAGCTAGAAAGGTTACCTTTGTGTTCTTGTGCCATGTTGACTTCGAGATCTTTCGGGCCCGGAATAGGGTGCCGATCCGGGGTTGCCTCCTTTATGGTAGGAGCTTTTCCTGTTAGTGTGTCCATAGACTTGTTTTCCTCCGGATGAGTTCGTTCTGAAGTTGAGATCTTCTTCTAATCTGACATGCTCTAAGGCGATGGACTGAACAGTGGCAAAGGTTGGGCATGCTTTCTTGGTCAAGTCCGCATAGATGTCACTGTCAAGCAGGACTCCTTGCCTGAAGGCCTCTACCGCTGTTTCTTCATCACACCTGGGAATGGCCACCTTTTCTTTGACAAATCTGGCCATAAATTCTTTAAGAGATTCTTCGGGAAGTTGTTTTACCCTGAACAGGTTACTGGGTCTCTTGGCTATATCTCTGCTGCTCGTGAATTGTTGATTGAAGGCATTGATTAATTCTGCAAAATTCTTGATACCTCCATTTGGGAGATTGATGAACCATTGTAATGTTTGCTCGGTCGGGTTGTACCAAAGCCTTTGCACATGCAGACTTGCCTGAGTTCACTGGGTATTGAGGCAGCCAACATTTTTTGTTTGAATATGGCAACATGATTTTGTGAATCAGAGGTTCCATCATAAGTTCTCATGGATGGAACAGTAAATTTCTTGGGGAGATCAATCTTTGCAATTTCATCTGCAAAGGGTGAATCTGCAAAGCTGTCAACTTCTACTTCAGCCACAGGGTCTGGCACTCCGGGTATGTTTTCTATTTTGTTGTGGAGTTTTTGGATTTCCTGAAGCATGGCCATCATTATTGCTGCTTCAGTTTTGTTTGTCTCATGATTGGGAATGGTTGGGGTATCGGATAATGTATCCTTCTCCGGGGTTCCAAAATTGGAGAAGTCTATGTTTTTGATAATGGATGAAAATGGGGTTCCTGGTTCGAATCGGTCTTGGATCCCGATGCTTGATTTTCCAATTTTTTCTTCAGGCTAGACTCGATTCTTTCACCTATTAATTTACGCTTCTCGCACGCCGCCTTCTCTTGGATTGTCTCCAATTCTTTGATCTTGGCCAGGGCAGCCGCTAATTGTTGTTCTGCGGTAAGTTCCACCATTTTTGTGTAAATATTAAATGAAAAATGATAAGGGGAATTTTATTGGTTGAAGAACTAGATGCCCCACGGTGGGCGCCAATTGTTTTAGCAGGATTTTCCTGAAAGGATCCGGCCTATTTATTACGTGATCAGGGTATCTAGTTCTATAAATTAGAAATAAAAGTATGAACGAATGATGAAAGAGAATATGATATAAATTGTGTTATTATGTTTTTAATATAGGCTAAATACAAACACGCGTATAAACTCAAATACTAGAGAGAAAATAGAGGATAATTTGTGATATATATTGATTAATAAGCAAAAAGTGTATCCCCTTTACAATTGTGTTTTCATTCTATTTATACTTCTCAAATGATAACGTTGGATGCTGTTCAACGTTCCTCTTAGCCGTTGGTAGCTACTTCCTGAAATATAGCGCACACCTCCTATTAATCCGCTTGACTGAGTCCTCTTCAATGAACGTGGGCTTCTTTCCTTTTATACGATCAGTTATATGGGAATAAGATGCTTTTGGAATTGGACTTGGTCTTCCATGAAAATAGGGCATGATCATTTCCTTTATGTGATAGTCACATTGTCTAGTAATTCAATACAGCCTGCTCGAGAGCTCTTCCAGGCTATTCTATGCTTTCCTTCGTGGCTTCTCTTTCAAAGATAAGGCAAGCTGATTGCAATAATAGCTAGAATGGTCCGGTCTTCGTCTTCTTTAGTCAGCCTTGTAAAGTCAGGCCAGGTTATGGTCAGGCCAGGCTAATCTGGGCCTAACAATAAGGATTATAACGAATTTATTATGATGATAACTAGTCATAAAAGAAAATTACATAAACAAAATTGACGAGGATGAAGAAATAACCTTCGGTCCTAGCTAATATGGCCTATGAACAATATCGCAATGATATTCTCCTATCAGTTGCACCCAAGATGATATGAGATATGCATTTGTTCTTCTTGCTAGAATCGATCCCCAATTCACTAATTAATTAGGGTTTTTGTGTTTTATTTTGATGAGAGAATTAGGTTAAAAAAATAGGTTAAAAATGATCTCCCTAATCTCCCTTTAAACCGAGTATTAGGAGTGATTAGGGTAGATTTTCTCTTATAATTTTTCGGCCCATTTCAACAGAAATAATAAGAGGATATTTCTTCTTATTTTCGGTTTTTGTCACCTACCAAAATAAGGTGATTAAGTCTTCTTATTTTTGGTAGTTTACAAAATGTCTATAAAGTGTATAATTCATAAATTGTCATTTAATTTATTCCGTATTAATAAGTCTACATACAACAGCTTGCAGTCGATTTATTAATGCCGGTCTGTAATAATATATTATGACAATATCGTATAATATATACTTTAACTATAAATATCGCATATTTATAATTAGCTAATTAAATATAACCGATTACAATTAATTACGAATTAACATCTTAATTCGTTTTAGCTAACATTATATACATTAATTAAATATAACTTATTATATTCAATTTACGAATTGACATTAATTAAATCACATACTAATATTATTTAATCGGCATTAAATAATCGTCTCATCAATACGTTGACTAACTGTTTAGTCATATAAGGCATCAATGTGATTACATTTCCATAATCACATTTCTCAAACACATCCTTTAGGTGTGACTTTTAGGGACCAGTTGATCACCGCCATCAGTATGATAATAACGTTAAACTTTCTAGCAAGCCAACCGTTATTAGGTAATCGTTAATCAACTAATAAAATACGAAGTATACCCTTGTGAACCTATAAGAGATTTATAAATGTTATCACACTAATTTGTGGAGGACACAAGCTCCAACATTACACCCTCAGACTTTCATGTTTGACGAAACGAGATTAACTAAGTTAACGATTAGTGATTGCTCGACTCGAATGTATGATGAAAGTGCCCTCGTAAGAGGAATTAAATTAAATTTATTTGATTAATTAAGTGGAGTTGGTCAAATTGGTCGGTCATGCAAAACGTGACTGGTACTCAGAAGGATCTGAGCTTACGTGGTCGAAAGTTCAAGCACGTAGACGTCAAAAAGCAAAGAGCGCGGTCTTAGAATGCAAAGGGAGAAGATAAGGGCGGACAGTCGCGTGAGAAATATGAAGAACGAAGGTCCCTATTTATACTAATCACACGGACGAATTAGGGTTACGGTAATACTTTGGAAACAAATCTCAAAAAGATCATAAAATACACAGAAAAGAGCTGGGGAAGAGGCGCAGCAACCACTGCGGCCCTTGGAAGAGGCGCATCAGCTGCTGCGTCCTTTCCCCCGAAGTTTCCTCCCGCGGAAGAAAGATTTTCCGCGTTTCTGTTATGGAATTCCGGTAGATCTCAACTTCCTTATTGTTTAAAATATGATTTCGGGATATATTTTGCCAAAAAATTAAAAGATTAAAATTATGGAATAGAAATATCTGGAATATTCCAGAACGTTCCGACTCGACATTTTAAACGGCTTATTAGAAAATGAAGACGGTTTTTTACCCGGACTCCAAATGAACCCTAATTAGTGTCAAAACGACCGTAATGGTGCGTAGATGACGACCAAGAGGTAGACACAAGTATTTGAGCTATCACTTGACAATAAACTAACGAACTGTCATAAATCGTTCCGTGTACCAAACATGCGGCCCAATCATCACCGAAGAATTTGCGGGAGGTGCAGAAATGAGGTATCTACAGATCCCCCACTTTGACTGAGGTTTAGACAAGGCGAAAGTCAAAGTATAGCCATCAGGTCAATCGAAGATTACAACCTGACGACTATGGCGACGCGAGGCGGCTCAAGGGGTCTGAGCCAAGGTTCTGTCGTCGGGATGGTGGTTGGTCGAAATGGTTAGGCTAGACCGCGAGAGAGACCTTTGGTGATCTGGTCCGAGATAGCACAGGAGCGCCCGACTCGTGGTCGAGACAAGAAGTATGATAAAAATGACAAAGGCAAAGGAAAGATGGAAGAGTAGCCTAAGTCGTAGTATTATTTATTATTATTATTTATAATAAGTGGTGGGGTTTTTAGAATTCTAGCCTATTTATTTTTTAGCATTTTTATATTATGTGGCGTATTATTATTATTTATGGAAGAAATGAATAAAAGATTAATTAGTTATTAAACTATTGTGATTTCCTTTCTTTTATTATTCTAGTCGAATTTCAAATGCAAATGCAAATGTCCTTCTATTTACATTTAGAATATTGTTCTAAGCAAGAGCTTGTAGCGAACTAGAAATTAAGCATGAGCTTTACTTACTCGTAGAATACAAATCAATTCATTTGATGATATGAGGATGACGAACTGTCAAAATGCAAGAGCAAGGTGACATGAGCTTTGTTTCAGCGGGCCAGGGGCCGTTTTTTATTTTGTGTCGTATTAGCGGCACGTGGGTGTTACGCGAGGCGCGTTTCTATCCTATTCTAGGCATAATATCGTTTCAGTTGGTCGAGGTTAGTTGGGTTGGCAAATTCATTCCCATCTAGGTCTGTGATTCTAACCGCACCCCCGGGGAGTATGGACTTGACCAAGAATGGTCCGGCGCAGTTGGGTTTGAACTTTCCTCGTGGATCGACAGGTAGAAGAGCTCTAACTGATTTGAGGACCAAATCTCCTTTTTTTTTGTTTTTTGGTAGAAGGTAAGTTCTCATTAAGCTCAATAACATCTATTACAAACTATGGACAATAATAATTAAGAGAAGCTTCTACATTATAGAAGCCAGCCAGTTTGCATCTACACTTGCTACAACCTTACAACTAATCATTCTTAATTTGAGACATTGCTGAATCCACTGTATCACGATACTCGGTCGTAGTACAATGCCCTCCACTCTTGCTTGATTTCTTTGATGCCACACTGCATAGTAAACTGCCATGACAGCAGCAAGACAAATATTTCTCTTCAAAAGACTCCAGTGTCTTCTCCCCACCCAGATTATGCCATTCACAGTAGGTTTAGGGATACAAAGCCAATCACACACCCCTGACAGAACCATTGACACATACTGACAGGTTTGAAACACATGCTCGATTATCTCTTGACCAGCATTGCACAGGCAGCAGAGACCATCCTGGCAAATACCATGCTTGTACAGTTTAGCTTTGACATTCAGCGCATTCCTTAGGATTAACCAGGACAGAAATTTATGTTTAGGCATAGCCCAACTCTTTCAAATCAGTTTATCCCATCCAACTTTCTGTTCCTTATGTCGAATCCAATCATATCCTGAACAAACAGTATAACCTTTCTTTTCAGCAGGGTATCATCAGGTTGTACAATCGGACATCAGTTTCAGCTAGATGTCTTATTAAAGTAGACCTAAAAAAAGCTTATGATTCAGTCAATTGGTCCTTCCTCTTTCAGATGCTGATGGCTTTGAATTTTCCTTCACACTTTATTACAATGATTCAGGAATGTGTGACCATTGCTTCTTACTCTCTGGTACTTAATGGTGAACCTTTTGGTTTTTTTCATAGGAAACAAGGATTGAGACAAGGAGATCCTCTCTCTCCCTTGTTATTTAAAATAGCAATAGCGTATTTGTCTAGGGTTCTGAATTTTTGTACTGAGGTTCTACCTTTCAAATTCCATTCCCTCTACAGTAGACTTAAATTGCAGCACCTTATGTTTGCTGATGATTTGTTACTTTTCTCAAAAGGTGATACACAGTCTGTTGAGGTTTTGTTGAGAGCTTTTGCCACCTTTTCTGCAGCTTCTGGACTACAACTGAACAATCACAAGTCCAATATTTACTTTTTTGGAGCTCAGAGAAAGGTTAGAGACTATATTATTGGCCTTTCACGCTGTGTGGAAGGCAGATCCCATTCAAGTACTTGGGTGTACCTATCACTGCTGGTAGATTGGGTAAAATGGAATGCCAGGTGTTGATTGAAAAAATTGTTGAGAGAATCAGGTCGTTTGGAGCTAGGAAGCTCTCATATGCTGGGAGGCTTGTGTTGGTTAAATCAGTTCTCACTTCACTCTTTACCTATTGGGCAAATATCTTATTGATTCCTAAAGGTGTGATGAAGAACATTGACAGTATATGTCGAAATTACTTATGGGATGGTGCTAATGTCTATCTTAGAACCCCTATGGTTAACTGGGAAAGGGTGTGTACTCCACAAAGCGAGGGAGGACTTGGCCTTATGTATAGCCTTGTCTGGAATAGGGCTACTATTGGGAAGCTAGTATGGTGGATATATAGCAAGCCATATAGTTTGTGGGTCAAATGGGTCCGTCAAGTTTATATCAAGGGTAGCAGTTGGGATAGTCATGTTCCTAAGACTCATATGAGCTGGAACTGGAAGACTATCTGCAAAATTAGAGATGATTTTAAGTTAGGGTATGCTGCTGGTACATGGCTTGCTGGAAAAAAAAAATCTTCTTCTTTGATGTTTCTAAGCTTAACCCTTTTGTTGAAGGCTCGTTAAATACGTGCCTGATATTTTTGCACATTACGCAATGCGCGCAATCTTTGTTCATCCAAGAGGATGAGTTCTTCATATATATCTCTTTTCCAATCGGCTTCTGTAATTTGACTTTCGAGTAGGATGCGTAAGGATGGGATCTCTAGTTCAACTGGTTGCACAGCTTCCATGCCGTAAGTCAAATAGAAAGGAGTAGCCCCAGTGGGCGTCCTAACGGATGTGCGATATCCCCATAATGCGAATGGTATCTTACTGGGCCAATCTCGATAATTATCGATCATTTTCTTGAGGATTGTGAGAACATTCTTATTAGCCGCCTCTACCGCGCCATTGGTTTGTGGTCTGTATTGCGAAGAATGGTGGTGTTTGATTTTGTACTTGGTTAGCAATTGTTCAGTCTCAGCCTGAAAATGTGATCCATTGTCACTGATGATTTTGTATGGGCAACCGTATCGACAGATGATATTGGTTTGTATGAACTTTGCCACGTTTTTGGCTGTGAGACTAGTGTAAGATGCCGCTTCTACCCATTTGGTGAAATAGTTGATTGCCACCAAAATGAAATAGTGACCTCCTGTTTCGGTTAGGGTGATCTTCCCGATGATGTCGATTACCCAAGAAGAAAATGGTCAAGGAGATGTCATGGTATAGAGTAGTGAAGGAGGGACATGTTGCACATTCCCGAAGATTTGGCAGTTGTGATAATGTCTGACATATTTAATGCAATCGGATTCCATTGTGGTCAAGTAATATCCCAGACTCATGATTTTCTTTGCTTCCAATAATATCCCAGACTCATGATTTTCTTTGCCATCATTGGTCCACTTATGTGAGGGCCACATTCTCCATCATGGACTTATTCCATCACTTTCTGTGCCTGTGAATGATCAAGGCAACGTAAAACTACACCAAGAGGTGTTCTTTTGTACAACTCTCCTTGCATGAGGAGATATTGAGAGGTTAGTAGGCGTATAGCATGTTGTCCTCTCTTATCCATATCCGGCGGATATGTACCATTGAGCTTGAAGTTTAGAATGGCTTGAAACCAAGGCCCCCCTGGGTTTTCCTCTTCATTCGTAATTTGGTGCACATAGGTTGGTTCTGACCGTCGTTCGATGCATAAAGGCATTTCTACCATATCGCCTGGCATGTTAATCAGTGATGCAAGTTTGGCAAGAGCGTCTGCAAACTAATTTTCTTCTCGAGATAGATGTAGATAAGTCACTTGATCGAAGAATTGGGCAACTTTGTCTATCCTAGCCTGATAGGGTGCTAGACTTTCACTTCGAATTTTCCAAGATCTTGTAATTTGGTTGATGAACAAGGATGAATCTCCGTGAAGTCGGAGATTTTTGATGCCTAAACCCATTGCTTCTTGTAGTCCAACAAGGCAAGCTTCATTTTATGCTGCGTTATTTGTCACCTCGAAGTCGAGTTTGACAGATAGTGGTGTATGCTCACCTTCAGGAGAAATGAGTAATACTCCTATTCCAAACCCTCTTAGATTCGATGCTCCATCAAAATAAAGATCCCAAGAGTCTACACTTGTTTGTAGTATGTCCTCGTCTGGGAATGACCATGTGTCTACTGTTTGGGTGTCGTTGATGGGATTATATGCGAAGAACTCGGCGACGGCACGCCCTTTTATAACCTTCAGAGGTACGTATTTGAGATCGAACTCTAAGAGCATTAAGGTCCACCTTGCCAAGCGTCCATTGAGAACGGGTTTTTCGTTGAGGTATTTGACAGGATCCATTTTGGAGTACACCTTGATGGTGTAGCTAAGCATGTAATGGCATATCTTCTTTGTTGCCCACACAAGAGCGAGGCATGTCTTTTCGAGTGGTGTGTACTTGCATTCATTCTCCAAGAACTTCTTACTAAGGTAGTAGATAGCTCTTTCTTCTTTTCCGACGGTTTGTACTAGCATAGCCCCCATGGCTGTTTCGGTCACTGTGAGATATAAACCAAGAGGTTGATCTCGTTGAGGAGGCATGAGCACTGGTGGTTTGGCTAGTATCTCCTTGATTTTTTCAAACGCCTTTTGACAGTCGTCATCCCATATGGTATGATCTGTTTTCTTTAGCTTTTTTAAGATGGGTTCACAGACCATGGTAAGTTTCGATATGAATCGACTTATGTATTGCACCTTGCCTAAAAATCCCCTAACCTCCTTCTCTGTCTGTGGTTGTGACATTTCGACTAGAGCTTTTATTTTGGAAGGGTCGATTTCTATTCCCCGTTGACTGACGACATATCCCAGAAGTTTGCCTGACGTTACTCCGAATGCGCATTTCTGAGGATTGAGCCTCATGTTGTACTTTCGTAGTCTTTTGAAGAATTTGTGAAGGTTATCAATGTGCCCCTTTCTATCCTTAGACTTGACAATCATATCATCAACGTACACCTCGACTTTTTTATGCATCATGTCATGTAGGAGTGTGGTTGCAGTGCGTTGATACGTAGCTCCAGCATTGATTAGCCCGAATGGCATAACAGTATAGCAATAGGTGCCCCATTGAGTAACAAAGGCAGTCTTATGCATGTTTTCTATGGCCATCTTGATCTGATTATATCCTGCGTATCCGGCATGAAGGACAATAACGCGTGATCCGCTGTATTGTCCACCAATATGTCAATATGTGGTAGAGGAAAGTCGTCCTTGAGACTCGCTTTGTTTAAGTCTCTGAAATCAACACAAACATGGATTCGCCCATCCCTTTTGGGTATGGATACTATGTTGGCCACCCATTCTGAATACTCGGAAACTTTGATGAACCCGGCTTTGAAATGCTTATCAACTTTTTCTTTGATCTTAAGATCCCATTCTGTCCTCATTCGACGAAGCTTCTCCTTTACAGGTTTGAAACCAGGTTTGATTGGAATTCTGTGATCTGCAATATCCTGGTCGATCCCTGGCATGTCTTTGTAGGACCAAGCAAAAACGTCTTTGAACTCGTGTAGGAGGTCTATGAAACTAGCCCTTTCGGTTGGGCTTAGGGTTGTCCCTATCCTAAGTTCTTTAGGTTCTAGTACAGTTCCTACGTTGATGGGTTCAGTGTTTTGTATAACAGGTAGCACTTCCCCCTCTTGTAATATTTCTTTAGCTACGTAGGGAGGTAGTTCGATTTAGTCTGGGTCTGGATCATCCTCATTATCATCGTAAATAGAATTGCATTCAGAATAACACAAAGAGTAAGCAGAATCTGATTTATTCGTATTAAATTTTTAAGGTAGTTGAAATAAAGAAGCCATATGTTAAGTATTCAGTGGCGGTAGAGGGACAGCTGTTGGGTCATTTCCCAAGCTACTGTTACTACTTGATACTATGCTAAGCGAAACAAGGGGATTGGGAGTGACGACATGAGGGGACTCTCTAGGGACTTCTCTAGACTCCGACTCTGACTTGAATTCGTTGTCTTCTGGTTCTCCTTGGAACATCTCTCCTTCTCCTGGTGATTTTGAAGAGTATTCCTTGGTTGTTTGTCCATTTGATCGACTTTATCCATCCTTTTTGTTGATTTGAACTGGTTTCGGTGATTAACATGGTAGGGTTGAAATGGTCATCTTGATGTATCATGGTAATAATCACGTCCAGCGCAGCTCTAACAAATCGATCTTCTCCAAACAGAAGGCTAACGGCCTGTTCATCTAAGCACGGTGCTTGACGAGTCTTGATGGTAGGAACCGTTTCTGAAGGAATGAAATAACAATCGTGAAAGATCTCGATTCCAGCTAGTTGCCTTCCTTTGTAGTGCCAAGGTTTGGGAAACCCATGAAAGTATTCTTGATTCCCATTTCTAACAAAGTATCCATTTAAAGTAGGGAGGTAGGGTCGCATTTGGATTCTCACGTTCTTGCGGTTTTGGCACTGTGTGAGCATCTCTAGAGCTTCTTCTTTTGTGGGTTTGTATCCCAATCCTAATGGTATCCTTTGAGAGTTTCCTTCCTTATAAGGTGCAAAGGTATTTCTTCGGACAAGATTTAGTGGCATTCCCGGGAAGTATCCCTGAGACTTGAGTATGTGGTTGACCACTAAATTGGAATATGGATTTAAGTATAAGGGTGCTAGTTCGCTTTCTATGAGGTTTATGCTATGGAAGCCCCCAAGTTCGTATACGGGATCTGTAACTACTTGGTTGCTTGACATCTTTTCTATCACTGCCTAGATAGGTGACGAAGTGATCGTCACTACATTGCCATCTAGTGGAATCTTGATTTTCTGGTGGAGGGTGGATGTTACCGCTTTGGAAGCACGAATCCAAGGCCTTCCCAGAAGTATGTTGAATGATGCTTCGATATCAACTATTTGAAAGTTAACCTTTCGCTCAATCGGCCTTGTGGCTATGGTGAGGTTGACTAGTCCTACTACCTTACGTCGTGTACCGTCGTATGCGCGAACACTTGGTTGGTAGGGGTCCAATCAGACTCTTTCATGCCAAACTTATGCGTCGTTTTTAATGGTATGACGTTGACTGCAGAGCCATCATCTACCAAAGTCATTGGCACATTCTTCTTTAAGCAAATGACAGTAATGTATAGAGCCAAGTTGTGACTTGCGCTGAAAGGTGGTAAATCCTCATCTGAGAGAGTAATTGGGTTACGTAGCTTAGTTGAATCTTGTAAGACCAAGTTGACTACGTCATCAGGTTTAGAGTTATGTGCCACGTTTAACATAGCCAAGGCTTGCAATAGAGCTTGGCGATGAGGGAAGGAACTTGCAACTAGTTTCCAGTCTGAAAGATCAGCCTTGGTCTTCTGTAATTGTTTGAGCAAATGATCAGTAGACGTATCTTCGCCATCATTTGGCATGACGACGTTGGTGTTAGTAACTGGACCATTAGCTATGGGACCATTTTGAGAAACATTTTGATATGGATGCCCTGAACGAATAAGGTGGTCTATATCTTGGTCTTCACTATTTTTGACTATGTCCTCACTAATCTAGACTAGCTAGTGTTCGGTGAGGTATTCATCCTCATCATCATCGACCCACATGCCGTTGACTGTAGCTAGTTCTCTCAACCTGATAATTTCAGCTTCTAAGTGGATTATTTGATTGATTAGGCTATCAACCGCGATTAGCACTTCTTGCATTGTAGAATTTTGAGAGAAATTTAGTGGCATGCTCTCTTTAGGTATGGTGTTTGGATTGCGAAGGGATGCTACTACATTTTCTAGCTTCAAGACTTGTCTATTCACACTCTTTGCCCATGCAACAAAGTCGGCGATGGTAAGAGAAATGGTAGAATAACTCCCCTCATATCCTAATGCATGGATCTCATCTTCAATTGAAGAAATGAGGTGCGAACAATCTAAGGTGGATTCTTTATTTGTAATCATCAGAACTCCAAGAGGATTCTGAGTATTGTTAGGCTTACCTCCAGGTGGTATGGATAGGCGACCGTCTTCGATCATATCTTGAAGGACATGTTTTAGTTTGTAACACTTCTCTGTATCGTGTCCTTACCTCTATGATATTCGCAATATGAATTTTCGTCCCAGAACTTAGACTTCTTTTCTGGATCAGGCGTAGGCCCTATGGGTCGGAGCTTATCCTGTTTCATCAACCTCTTCAAAGCATTGGAATATGTGTCACCAATGTTTGTGAACTTCCTTTGGGGGTTATTCTTCTTTGATGATTCGAGAAGATTAACCTCATTAGTCTTTCTAGTAGAGCCATAAGAACGACTCGTCGAGCCTTGATTTCCACGACCTACCATTTTGGACAAGAGTCCTTTACGGATGTCATCTTCGATTCTGGTCCCTAGCATAGTTATGTCCTTGAAGGTCTTAATGTTTTGGTACCTTAAATGATTTGTGTAGATGGGTCTTAAGTTATCCACAAATTTTTCCATGAGGTTAGCTTCATCCGGACACTCGACAAGTTGTGTGCTAGTCTTCCTCCACCTACTTACGAAGTCGGTGAAGCATTCTTTCTCATTTTGGGTAAGAACCTCTAAAGTGCGCATATTGACTTGGATTTCAGCGTTATCCACGTATTGCTTAGCGAACTCGACTGCGGTGTCATCCCAGGTGGCAATCTTCTTGTGCTCTAGAGAATAGAACCATTGCTTAGGAATGGTGTCAAGAGATGAAGGAAAGATCCTTAAGAACATCTCGGGTTTGATGCCTTTGATAGACATGTAGTCTTTGAAAGAACGAATGTGGTTCAAAGGGTTTTCATGTCCCTAGAACTTTGGGATGTCAGTCATGTTGAAGTTGGTTGGTAATTCGGCACTCACGGCCTCATACTTGCGATTTTTTTCCCAATAGATATCGTCTCCTTTGAGGTACATTAGTTTCTCCTCCAAGTATTGGAGTCGCTTTTCAGCTTCAGTAAGACCTACTGGAGGGTTGACTTCTGCTTGTCCAACATAGGGTGGAAGGTTGTCATTCACAACTTCATTAGGAATTTCATCTTCTGCAGGAGGTAGCCTAGTTTCTACTACAACAATCCGGCTTTCAATAGCATTAAGGCGTTCATAAGCTTGTTCTTGACTTGTTTGGAGACGAGCGAGCGCAGCTAGGATTTGATCATTACCATTTTGGGGTTGTCCATTGACACTTGCGTGACTAGTTCCAGACATCTTGGAAACTAGATAAAAGATCAACGACGAATCAAAACATGATCGACCACTCTAGCACACTTACTCAAAGAAAAGACTTGAATTGTGAAGTGGGAGTGCGCCACTTGTGTCAAGTGAGTTTTAAAAATGACAAAGTTTTGAAATGTTTATCCTAGTCAAATGTAGTGTAGTTGTAGGAGTGTTGACTCGAAGTGAGGTTTTGAAATGGGTTTTGAGGCCCGAATTTTGACTCGATATTTGGACAGAGGTTCGACTCATTTTGCGCTCATTTGGGGCATTTTTCGAAAATATTTACATTTTGAAAGAGGTTTTTTTTATTTTACAAAATTGGTCATGGTTTTGTTTAGAAAATGGTGATCACATATGATACAAGCATTTATACAGGCATTATAACGGTATGTTGAGTGCATTTATAAGGGTTTTGGCTTAAAAGGGTGGGTTGCCATACCGAGCGATCAAACCCGGGTCTGTGGAGAGGTCCATGCCAAACATGAGTAAGGTCGGTTCCTAGTACATTCCCTCGAGTAGTGAAAGCCCTTGATATAAACAGGAGTAAGCATCATGGTATGGTTGACGTCAATCGCTATCCATCCTTAGGCCCAGATAAGAATTTGGACCGTCCAGACGGGACGATTGGTCGAATGGGTTGGGTTGGGCCTAGGAAGGCCGAATGCAACGATCTAAGAAGATCGAGTAATGAAAACCGACAACTGTCTCATATAAACTATTCCCTAACCTTGTTCAAGTTTCACCCTTGGCAACACGTAAGTGTATTACTCCCCAGCGGAGTCGCCAAACTGTGGACACGGGGGGCCCATCGGGGGGGGAGGGCATGGGGGCACGTGGGAAAACAAGCGTTTGCATTTGTGGAGTCGCCACCAATTTATTGTGGAAAATTGGAAACCGTTCGAATACTTCGCGTCATGTCAAGACACAAAGTAGTGACACGAACACCAAGAACTCGTTACCCTTAGCATTCTATATCTAGAATGACTCTCGTGGATGCCAATGAACACGGATGTTCACAGAGATCTGAAGTAAGGGGTGAGGGTGTATTAGGAAGCTCTTTTGATCGACCACCTAATCCCGCCCGCCTCGATAGCGGCCTCTACTAATGATTAGGTAAATCATCTGTGCTTTATATGTTGTCGATTATATGCATGCAATGCAACAAACAATAAATTAATCCTAGCATGTGAAAATTAACTAAGTCAGTGAACATATAATTAGCACTTATTAGGTCGAAGTAAGGATTTAAGGTTGATTACATGTGAGAGAAAACAAACAATAATAAAGAGTACAATAAACAAAAATAAAAAATAAAAAAAAATACAAGAATTACAATGGTTTAATGATTTACGTCGAAAATACGTTTAAAGCGGATAATTTTAGAAAAGAAAAGGAAGACAATTAAGGTTAGAAAACGGACAGATTAGTGGTAATATTACGATTAATAGTCGATTAATACATAAGCTTACAAGCTAGGTCAAAGCAATAAACGGAAGTTCAGAGACAGAAATCACCCCGGAATAGACGCAACAATGTTGCAGCCCTTGGAAGAGGCGCAGTGGTCACTGCGTCTGTTACTGAGGTGAGTTCTGGCTGTGAAGCCGGAACTGCATATTGTTAATGTTCGTTGGTGAATTTAATGATTGATTATTAATGTTCAACTCAAGTAGAAGTGCTTTAATGGATTATTTATATGTGAATTGGTCATAAAAGCAATAAAAAAAAACAAGTTTAAACGGATGAGAATTAACTAAAGCGAATTGAAGTGAATTATAAACTAATCACAATTTAGGTTTATTAATACAAATTAATTAGACTAATTAATTAGGTTAGATGATGATAAACAGATGAAATATACAAAAGGCGAATTCTGGAGACTTGATATGATCAAACCGAATCTCTAAAACCCGTGTTTGATTTTAATGACGAAAACCTGCAAATATCGATTACTTGGGATTTAAGTTGGATTAAAAGGTGATAAATTAATATGAATTATGTATTATAATTAAGCGAATGGAAATATAAAGAAAATAAGACAAAACGAAAGAAAAGAGGCGAATCAACGAAGAACAAAGGAAGAAGAAGAAAGGCAGAAACTGCGGCAGCCTCAGGAAGAGGCGCAGCAGATGCTGCGTTTCTTCTCGACGTCTGTCTTCTCTTAATCCGTGAAAATAGGTTTGATAAAAGGTTTTATAAATCGGTTTTGAACATGCTTTCGACGTAAATCTTACATTAATTTATATAATAATAAAATATGGGATTTACACCCTCTGACTTACATGTTTGACGAAACGAGATTAACTAAGTTAACGATTAGTGATTGCTCGACTCGAATGTATGATGAAAGTGCCCTCGTAAGAGGAATTAAATTAAATTGATTTGATTAATTGAGTGGAGTTGGTCAAATTGGTCGGTCATGCAAAATGGGACTGATACTAAGATGGATCCGAGCTTATGTGGTCGAAAGTTCAAGCACGTAGACGTCAATAAGCAAAGAGCGCGGTCTTAGAATGCAAATGGAGAAGATAAGAGCGGACACTCGCGTGAGAAATACGAGGAACGAAGGTCCCTATTTACACTAATCACACGGAGGAATTAGGGTTACGGTAAAACTTTGGAAACAAATCTCAAAAAGATCTTAAAATACGCAGAAAAGAGCTGGGGAAGAGGCGCAACAACCACTGCGGCCCTTGGAAGAGGCGCAGCAGGTGCTGCTTCCTTTCCCCAGAAGTTTCCTCCTGCGGAAGAAAGATTTTCCGCGTTTTTGTTATGGAATTGCGGTAGATCTCAACTTCCTTATTGTTTAAAATATGATTTCGGGATATATTTTGCCAAAAGATGAAAAGATTAAAATTATGGAATAGAAATATCCGGAATATTCCAGAACGTTCCGACTCGACATTTTAAATCGCTTATTAGAAAATGAAGACGGTTTTTGACCCGGACTCCAAATGAACTCTAATTACTGTCAAAACGACCGTAATGGCGCGTAGATGATGACCAAGGGGCAGACACAAGTATTTGAGCTCTCACTTGAAGATAAAATTACGAACTGTCATAAATCATTTCGTGTACCAAACATGCGGCCCAATCATCACCAGGTGGTTTGCGGGAGGTGCA